>NC_045154.1:30090535-30138035 GCF_900700415.2 Clupea harengus
TAATGATGTCCACACTGCGAGACAATCTATAGTGCTGCTGTTTGTTTTTTTTTTTGCACATTTCTGCATCGGTCCATTGCGTTATGATTCTCCCACGCAAACCCTTTTTTTTTACTTGGAACAGTCGGCAAAGCCAATGATTGCCCCGGAGAGATCTCTCGGAGACAAGACAAGATGCGCTGATCGGACAGGAGAGTGGCTCGTCTCCTCAGCTCTCCCCACCAATCCCTCTTTGCCTCTGAATGGTGTAATTTCAGAGATTGGGAACCCGACGGGGCCTTCATCGCCTCCACTGACAACAATAGAGGCCCCCGAATGCTTTCAGCAATGATGGATAAATTGCTGGGTAGTAAAATATTATATCTAAGGTAGGTGATGGGGCCTGTCTCCATCAGTCTCATAGCAGAGAGGTAATTACAGTCTGTTAGGTTGTCTCTCTCTCCGCATGGGAGAAGCTTAGGTGTTTGTCATGGTCTTGTCTACCGCTGGCAGAGGACAGTAATGGTCCAAATTAACATCTGTTGCCAGCTTGGCGTCGTCAACGGCATGACAGTCCTTAACCACTGACCTTTCCTGATTATTGACCAAAAAAAAAAGGAGGAATAATTAACGCTTACCCTAAAACGACAAATTACAATGTATATTATGCTCAGAGTGAAAGACATTCAATCGCTTTAAATATGTGGCCCTACCTCTGCTTTTCATTGCATTCATTTTGACGATTACACGCACGTTCCTCAAACCTGTTATTTGTCGGTCAGTGGGTGATGCAGTCTTCAGTGGGTTCAATGCCACTTTGCCTTACATGCCAAGGCATGCTTTTCATGAAGTAAGAGACAAATTTAGGCAGTGTCAAATAACTGGGAAGTGTTAGATAAAACGTCTTGTATTTAACCTATGGAGACCTGTCATTTGGCATATTAATTGTCTCATCAACTGAAAGAGCATATATTTATAATTAACTAAATACTAATGAGTTGCCTTGGAAAAGAATGATTTTCTCAGTGCCGTGCATGACTGGTGGTGTGTTTTTGGGCCTTTATTACAGGATTCCCAGTTTCAATTTTGTAGGTAAGGACAGTAAGTTGGATGATTTCCTGCAGTACACACAGACACCCTAAATAAGTTCAGCCATTCATAAACCCATCTAGGGCTAGGGGCCAGAGCCCGAGCCCTGAGTCCAGACACTGTAGGCAATCAGCACAACTGCCTGTCTTTGGTGTGGGCCCAGAGCAATGGGGAGAGAGCCAGCATGCCCCCCCCCCCCCACACCCTCTTCTGCCACCAAACCAAACTGATATGCAGAGACGAGAGATTCCTCAGCTCCTCAATTTGTCCTCCGAGGGACTGTCTTTTATTGATGGGTTTCTAGGTCAGCGACCCTTTGTTGCTGTTCAAAGGCTCTGAAAGGCACCCAGATGGGCCTTCTCAAGATGGTGCCCATTGTTCTGGAGCCTCTATAGAAATAAAAATGAGCAGGAGCCATTAGCCAGCTCTCCAATTGTCTTACGGGGTGGGCGCTCATCTCGCGGGGGAGTAATGATGACAGTGTCCACCGCTGATCATTCATCCCAACAATTGTCGGGGTGGGTTTCTTTTTCAGCGCCAAAAGAGGCTTCGCTTACCTCACTCGCATGCTTTACTTGGGGAGTCACCTCCAGGATTTGGACCTCTCAAAAAAATGATAAATAAATAAATAAATAGTGCAGCCAAAATAAATAAATAGTGCAGCCAAAAAGAGTTTGACAACGCTTTTCTTCCACGTAGCAACAGAGCAAATGATGGCTCGCCAGTAGCTAACTATATATTGTGACGTGAATAATTTCAGCCCTCTCCTTGATGCGTGTCGTGGCTCATTACGTTCCGGCTCCATTTTCCTAAGCTCGGTCTATAAAAAGACGTCTCATGACAAAAGCCTCGTCCTCCATCCATCCGTCATGTCTGTGTTTTGCTATGTGCCTAATAAGAACACCCACAGGTGATTTGTTAGCTGTGTTCTCAAGGGCCTGGGAAACTAAAAAAAAACACAGGTGTCAGCTTTCCAGCTCGTCGTTCCTGGCTCTGTTTTAAACCCCCAGCCAACAACACGAGTGAACACAGTCTGACACTGACATCACCTTATTAAATTAGCTTCTATGGTGCTAGCCAGGCTAAAGGGAGCATTTAATTCCATCCCAGGCTCTCACCTGTTGGCAGGTGGGACTAGCACAAAAGTTGCCACTGAGGAAATTGTGCCGGGAATTCAATTTGATTGCCAGCTGGTCGCCACAACATGGGCTAACCCCTGAAACCAGAGAACAATTTAAGGTGTTCTGGTGTTGAAAATCAGAGCTCAGTGAACAGTGTGAGAAGAGAGAAGCAAAATCACACTATTTGTCTTCAGTCTTTCAGACAGACTCTGTGTATTCATAATATGTACACTTTTGGACAGACGTAATTGTTATGTCAGAAAGATCTCGTCACAATTTATAGAGTTAAGAAAAAAAAATGAAATAAATAACAAGTCACTTCAGGGACAATCTGGTGGACAAGCCTGACTGTTTTGACAGCCAGTTTGAACCGACAGTATGAACAGCTGGCACAGAGCAGCGTGTCACAAGTGACAGTTCCCTGTCAACGGCATTAACAAACAAACACAGAGGGCTTTGATAGTCATCCATATGCAGATTATGTTGTCAATCTTCCCAGCTGCCGCGGTGGGCACCCAGACCCTCTTCATCTCACATCAGGCAAAGTAGCTAAACCAAATAATAAATGGGCAATCAACACCAAGCTCCAAATCCCTCCAACAGTTAAAGCTAGCTTGAATTAGAGACAACTCACTACAACAACAACAACAACAACAACAAAAAAAGACTGTCAGTCTGCCACTCTTCCTTAATTTTGTCTCTGTCTCGCTCTCTTTTACTCTTGTCGCTCACTGCATCTTCCAAATCTCCATCTGTGAACATGCTGGTTGATTTATCATGTTTAATATGTGGGTAGGGGGCTGAGGGGGTGGGGGGTGGGGGAAGGACTGGGGGCTTCTCTAATCTCCTTTGCCTCTCAGCTGCCTGCTCCTCTCCTCCCATGTTTGCCTAATTGGAGAGTGTAATGTAATAGGCTTGTTAAACAGCGATTGCCATCACCGGTTCAAACATCAGCGGAGCTGCCAGTGCTCCGAGCAGGGCCACCGGCTCGAGCGAATCCACGAGTCTTATCTCCGGGATTTGCATAAGACGCAGGGAGCCTGATATGGGAGAGCCAGGTGACGTGTCTTATAATCACAGGCCGTGACCCCCCGAATCTCCAGAGGTTCTACGGCCATCTTGATAAGTTAATCCAAGCCAAAGAAGCACTCAAGGGACTCCAGATGATTGCAAAACTATCTGGAGTCTATCAGAATACGAATGCTGTGTAATCCTGATGGTGAACAATGTTTTCATTGTACAACATTACAATATATTAACCAGAAAATGACCTCTTAAAAATCATGCATGAATTATTTCCTATTTCCACAGAGATTCAGGAAATAAGAAGATCATGGGCATATGGAGGTCAGACACAAACTATGGGTCCCAATGACATGACAATACATAAATATACTTTTTCAGCATCGACAGACTCAACTACCATACATTTATCAGGATGACCCACTAACCCGAGTCAGCTTTTGGCACACTTTACCAAGCGCGGGTCCAGTGTGGGCCTGATGTTTAACACAAGCAGAGGTGTTTTACAGGGACCCCCCGCCTCAAAGCTCTTACGGACCCTGCTGTGGCTGAGGGGAGGATGCTGCCAGCCGGCGCCTCGCGCTCACACTGGCCCCGGAGGTCGACGACGGCTGATCTCCTGTGCCTATCGATCCGCTCCCGACTGGACCGGCACAGTGCCATTTCTGAGGACGAGCAGGGATCCGCAGCAAGAACATATGAGAAGTGCTGTATCGGCCCAGTCATGTCAATATGGGATAACAGTCATATCCATATGGGCCCAGTCATGTCAATATGGGAGAAGATATAATGGGATGGGGTTGGCTTAGATGGAGTGTGATCACAATCACACAGACTTTTTCAGACGCAACAGAAGTGTTCATCTCACTCAAAAGTCATGCCAATCCGAGCATATTCTACACCAGTTATCAAACTCCCCAAACAGGAACACTGTGACCAGTATGAGTAGGTGAGTATCAGGGCACTAAGAGTGTCAGTAGGTTAATCGATAGAAGGTTGACCTACAGGAAACACTGTCAATGATTGGGTCAGAAGAGAGGGATAAATATAAAGATGGAATGATATAAAGATTGAAAACAGAAACAGAGAGATAAAGGGGAAATGAAAAGAATGAGAGGCTGAGAGAGAGAGACAGACTCAGAGAGAGAAAGGGAGAGGGAGGCGTGAAGAGAGCAAAAGGCTGCTACCACACTGGCCGGCTAATTTACAAACGAAATCCCATTTGATTTCCAGCCGATCTTCCGTGGGCCCCCTGTCTACGCTCATGTATCAAACAGCCCTGAGTGGCCAACAGCGAGCCAGCCGGCCACATATGGATCGTCCCTTGATATCAGCCAGTCAGCGTGTAATCTTATTATGCAAAGTCCTAATCCTCACCTACATCCAATGCCCAGAGGGTCGCAATATTGTGATATCAAGGTTCTAAGGGTCATGTTTTGTGATCCCTGCTCTATTCTTTTTGAGGAGTTCTGGGACTCAGGGGCCTGTCCCAAGAGCCTAGTAAGCCACAGAGAGAGAGAGAGAGAGAGAGAGAGAGAGGAAACTTGGCAGCATGGGTGTGTTTGTATCAGGAGGACAAGATTGACATGAGGTCCCCAGCTAGGATTAGAGTTGATTTGTAGCAGTGGGAATTTCTTTTTTCTTCTTCTTCCAGCAGACACATTATTGGACGGGGGAATAAGGGGCCACCGGCGAGGCGAAATTGGATCAGGATTGGCATTCGCTGCGAGCCAGGCGTGGCGGCGGCTGAAGCAGCAGCTGCCTGCAAATGTCTGACTCCTTTCAGGTGAAGCCACCTCCAGTCACTCGGAAAGAGGGGGTGGGAAGGGAGGAGAGAGGTGAGAAGAGAGAGAAGGAGGAGGAGTTTTGGTGGTGGGGTGGGGGTTGTGTGTGTGATAATTTTGATGTCTGCGAGATTTAGCGGCGGCGTAATGGGATTAAGTATAAAACCTTTGCGACTGAAAAAAGCCACCTGGTGCTGTAACTGGCGAGGGGCAGGGGCCCTAATCCATTCCCATCTCTGGGATGTCTTTCCTAAAGCTCACAGTGATTTCCGCTCAGCTTGCTGCAGTTAATTCCATCAAGGAGCGACTCAATGAAAGAGAAAGCGAGTGAAGAGTGAGAAAGCGAGAAAGAAACAAGTGCTGCAGTCATTAAGCCGGCCCACAGACAAATCCTGCATCCTCAGTCTCTCTCAAAATGGGAAAAATGATTACATCAGACACTTCGTGGAAAGAGTTGCACAAGAGACCAATACACATGTGGTTCTCTTCCTTTTTTTATGCGCTGGGATGCTAGCGGCAGCACCTTCAGAGTATTTGAAGAAGTGGTGAAGCACAACTACTCGAATGCAGAATGAAAAACAGTTTGGTGTCTACATTGACGACGTGGCCACTGACTAGAAAGCTACCTCATTTTAACTCTCTCATGGGTGATTTAAACCACCTGAAATATCTGAGAAGTTGTGGTTGGTGGTGACAGAAGGGGTGTTTGGGTTCACACAACACAACAACATACAACAATGGTAAGAAATGAAACGGATACTGACCTTCTGTTGCTGCCATGGCTTTCAAAAGGAGATCAGTCGCAGACCTAAAACAACAATCCCAGAACTATTTTCCATTGCACTTCATTAAACAGAGGAGCATGTGTCATTTTCTCAAGTACTCAACTAAAATGTTACATATTTCATCCACACCGTTGGAAACAACAGTTCAATCAATGGTTGTTCTGAAGCCCACAGACATCTCTGCATGACAGGAAACATCATTTTACCCACAATCTGATATTTCAGACCAAACCCTTTTTAAATGTTTTTATATTTCCAGGACATGGTATATTTTCTCATCAAACTTTTACATCCTGCGACTTACTTCTCAACATTTCTCCGCTCTTGTACAATAAAGTATCAGTCATGCTATAAATATCAGCCGAGTTGAGGAAACCTATTGAAGCATTTCTGTTGCTGTGCCTACAGAGAGTTGGCTACTAAGAGCACAGAGCCACGCTATTGAACAGGACGCATCACACATAATGATCGGCAGGGGAAGAGCAAGGTGAGGGGGGGTGGGGTCTGATTACCAAGCGGGAGTTATTTTTGAGCACAGGCCCTGACATGTTGCAGCATGCAGCAGGGAAAAGCCCCAGGGTTGGCGTGGTCTCGCCACGGAGCCCGGCACGGCTGTCACTCGACTCAGCCCTGCGCATCAGGGACCTCGCCACGCTACTAGGCCACAGTCAGAGCAACCCCCCCACCCCCCCAGCCATGGCTACGGCTACGCAAAGAACTGCATAAAGAGCTTTTACAAGGAGCAGCCATTTTTTCCCACTGCCCATCAATGGTAAAATAGCGTTAAAAAGAGAAAAATTGTGTTATGTGAAAAGTTGGCCAAAACAAACCAATATTAATTTGTATTACAAAAATGTATATTGATTTTAAAAATCTTACCTTAAAAAACTACAGGTTTTAACTTCAATCAAAGTCACCTCTACATTCTTTGCAATGGCTATTTTAATGGATTTTTTTTCATGTATCTGTGCAACAAAATGACCTTTAATGACATCACTAGTCATCTCCTCCTCTCTCTGTCTCTCCCCCTCTCCCTCCCTTTCACTTTGACACCCTTGTGCACACACACACACACACACACACACACTCTCACTCTCTCTCTCCCACACAAACATTTGCAGCTCGGGTCTACAATGGCATTGAAGGCTGTTAGCATTAGTGCCAGCTGAGTGACCATGCTGATGGGATGGGCTGTCCACCTCTAGCTCTGAAACAGTTGCAGCCATAAACAAAGAGAAACTGAGACAGTGAGCGGGCAGTCACACTCACCGTCACCGCATGTGCATCTCACTCACACACACACACACTCACACCTCCACTTCCACTGCGGCCCTATCCCTGGATATTCCTCTAACAGATAGGTGATCACCTCTTCAAACATGCCATTCACCCCACTTCGGTTCTAAATTATACCACCATTTCCACCCCTCAAAAAACATACAGTGTCTTTTCTGAGAGATCACTGATCCCTCTTAAAGGTTTAAAGTCGCTGAATGGCTAGACTGTGCACAGCTACAGAATTTTCATTGTCTTGTCAAGCATTCGTCCTACCCTTCATGGCTAGGCTAACATGAAAGTCTCTCAAAACATTGTGAAGCGGTCATTGTTTGTATTGGGGTTTAAATGAAAGTGTGTCTAATGAGGTTCCTGCAGTCCCCCTCCCCTTGCTGAGCTCTATGGCAAACACAGCCAGGAACGAGGCGTAGTGTGTTGTGACACTAGGTACACAATGTCCTGCTCTCCAACATGCCGCCGTTGACACGGAGTGGCAAAGCACTAACACTCCAAACACTGACAGGGATAAAGTGAGAAAATATTTGCTTTTCAGTTTGTTACTGTGGCGTCCTTGTCAGGGTCTTGTCAACAAGGCATGTCTCTGGGCTTTGTATTTGTATCCCTGCTCAAATGTCTGGGGGGGGGGGGGAGTCTTACAGAACTGGGAGAATTTGTTGACAGGAAAATATGCTTTTTCAATCAGTACACATAAATGGATAGATGGTAACACAAACACAGATGATCAAACCTTGAAGCATAATGGATAAAAAAAGGCAGTCTAAATTATGGCATGATTCACTAATGTTTGTTCCCCTCTAACAGAAACCTATGGATTATTTAACATGGGCCCTATTTTCCCATCTTTTTAGGTCATTTTTGTTTGTTTCTGTAGTTTAATATTCAGTTTCGGTTTCTTCACAGTTATGGAGGTAAACAGACACAGAAAATCTCTATAGGGATCCTTTCAATGTAGTCCTAACATTATGAGCCTGTCGGTGGTGGAAAAAAAGTGGTTTACTTTGACGCAGATGCTTGCCCCATAGGATTACATCGTATAGCCGTTTCACGTTATAGCGTTCAAACTCAACAAAGGACCGATTTCGATAATTTTTGTCCCTAGTAACAATTTGGACCCAAAAAGATGGGAAAATAGGGCCCAGGTTAAAATAAAATCCCGAAGTTTCCCTTTAATAGAGGTCACTGACCTTGTATTGGAAATCAAACTTTAAGACGCACTTTTAATAAAGGCCTCAAACAAACAAGTTCAAAATTTTAGTTATCTCCTTCCCATCCTTAAAAGCTCCAGGCTTCAATCAAGAGAAGCAACACCTGCAGCTTCCTCGGAAACCCAACTTTTGCCTGGCAAACACCCCTGAACTGAACTGGCTGAGGCAATTACATTTGTGGCCACGGCCAACCCAGGGAAGCCATCTCAAAGGTTGGAGTTAGGATATGAAGCTGTGGGAGAGAGGGAGGTGCCTCTTTTGTCCAGGCAAGATTAAGCCCGAGTTCAAGAGGGGACGGTGGGGAGGTGGGAGCCTTGAAGTTCATTAGGAGAAAGAGTGGCTTTCACTCCATCCCTCTTTTGAATGAGAGCCTCTCTCTCAGGGGCCTCCTTTCAAAGATACCTGTGAACTTTGGACGGAGATCAGTGAAACCCTTACGCTTGCTGTTCTTACTGGACGAGAGGCTCAGGTTGCGAGTGCTATTCACGCAGAACCACGGGGGTCTCGCACCTCCAATAACGTGAGAAAAACTGTCACAGACTGAAGGAAGTCCCAGAATGGATTACTCACACACTCGGACTGTACCACCTTCTTTTCTGGAGTTCAAATAACCCAGTTAGGAAAACAAGTGTTTCGTGACCGCTTAAGGCTCATCCTTCACGTTGGCTAATTATGGGTGGTTGTTACAGAGCCACGTAAGTGGAACAAGAACCAATGGATAAAGCCAAACTGTCAAACTGACAGGTCCCTTGTTTTCATTTAAAAGGTTTGAACCTCATTTCTGGTATCTGCAAGAAAATCTGAACCACAAAAAAAAAAAAAAAAAAAAAAAGAACATCTACAAAATGAAACACAAAATGCACTAGTGCAAACCCAACCACAAAACCACACAAAATAGAGCGATGCCCATCATTTCACTATAATGTGTTGTTGATCCTGTCTGTGCATATAGGGGGGGACAGAGGACTTAATTACAGCTTTGACAGGCCCACTCTCTAAAAGTGATGAGATTATTCGTAATTGATGTCACAGTCAATTACGGTTCGGTCCATTGCTGGCCCACTGGCAGGTCTAGCCTTGGTTCAGACCGCGGGACGCTGATGAAAAGCACGGCTTGCCCCGTTCAAGCTGCTCCTGCAACAAGAGGACAGATTTTCGCGAACAGCCTAATGACTCCATTTGAAGTCTAACAAACTCATGACCCCGTCCCGATGCTGTAACCTTGGCTCCCTCCGAGCACGGGGGGAACAAGAGACAATAAAACAAAACAAAACCCGGACCGAGGAAAAAAAAAAAAAAAAAGGCTGTCATTAACTAGAGGGGCAGCTTCTGAAGTGTGGAGGCAGTTTGTGACTTCATTGTCAAGAGGAGGGAAAAAGCTCATTTATTTACATGCAAACAAAGTTAACATGAGCTTAGTGGCTAGTGAGCCTTTACATACCCACAGAAAATGGAGGGGCTGGCGGGTGGAACAGTGGAAGCAAGCAGGGAAAAACAAAACAAAGGTTTCTTCAGTGTATTTTTGAAAAGAGCATGTATTGCTGGGAGGACATCGCCCAGGGCCTAATGTTTCATTTTAAGAGTCACAGAAGGTCTGTTGTGACCCAGTTCCCCCTACCATATTTGGACAGTAGTAGGTGAGAAAAATCTCGGCAAGTTGTTGAAGATATAGATATAGGGCCATCTGCTCCGAAACGCATACTGTACCTCAGGCAAAGGACAGATGTATGTCCTCAAATCCATAGAGGATATGAACATTTATGACTACCATCCACATTTTATGTGCTTTTGCCATAAGCACTTGGGAATATTTTTAACTTTTTAACAGAATGTGGTGATATACAGTACGTAGCGAATTCAAATGCCTTCAAAATAATTCTAAATCCCAGAGACACTGCCAGCTAAAAGGTCACTGATATACGTCACATGTTGGCCCCAAATGAAAAAATGGTAACCGTGCATTCACACCCGGGAACAGCGAGAGGTTCAAAGTGTCCGGAAGTCAATCATTTTCATTGTGAGCCAGTATTTCTCTGCAGCGAGCTGAGGTATGACCGTTGGCGATGTGTCTTGGATGGTGTGGGCGTCAAAATAAAGTTGAGGTTCGGGCAAATTTATTGTAAGCTATGACACGGATCGGCGACAAACAATTTGAACTTAGATGTGTGTCAGTTAAAAGAACAAAGCCAAATGTGAACTTTTGTAAAACATTTGTTCAGTTTAGTGTCTAACGAGTTGTTTAGGACTTCCCTAGGTTCTCTGTGGATGATAGAAAATCAATGAAACTAACAGGGTGTCTGAAATTGTTGTGGTTACTGCTGATTAAGTTTGTACATTAGCAACATTTTACATTGTCAACAATACTGATTCAAAATTGAAGCAATCGTGATTTCGTGTTTTTTTTACATCTAGATACAAAAAAAAAAACGATTCATAAAATCAAATTAGGTTAATTTGTGTACGTGTGATACCAATTTCTTTTAATGGTTCCATTGAAAATGTAATGTGTATGACCGAACATCCCAGCAGACGTCTGGAATCTAGCTTCAAAAGGCATTGGTAGGGCAGCCGGGGCGAGTTTTGGCGGTCTTGCCCCCCCTACGTGAATGCACAGTATACAGAGGGATTCCAAGGAAAGCCAATCCCTCATCAACACAGCAGTAAAGACAAATGTAAGTATTACCTCTTCACTTTAATTTACATAAATACATGTCTGGGCATCCAAGGCCAAAATGTCCATAATCAGGCAAAAACGTTTAAAAAGACATAAATAAAATGCCCTATGGCATGCTGACAGCGCTTCTACTCTCTTTTGAGCTGGTTCAACAGGAAACCAATGTCCAAGATGGCCTCTTCAGTAAGTGTGGATGTGTTGCCATTTGTACATTTCAGGCAGTCCTCTTAATTTCAATGCTGAGGGAGCAGGTGTCACAGCACACAATGGCTTCTTCTTCTTCCATCTCTTCTTTTCCGATGATGAACTCTCCACCACAGCGACAGCCATAAGTGTAAGACCGAGTGCCTGCAAGTGACACGGCAAAATCAACAACCAATTACAACAGTGTCCAGACTTGAGGAGGATAGAAGAAGAGAACCTTCTAGAAAAGAACCACTGATAATGTGGCAGAAAAGAGGATACAGAAAAGAAAATGAGGTGTTTCTAGATTTGCCTACCATCGTCCCAGTCCATGTCCTCAAGGGAGACTAGTGCATCCACAGGCCAGTCCTGCTTCAGCTCCTGAGCTACACACAAAAAAGCAAAGAGAAATGGGTCACACTAAAAGATGAAGGATAGAAATAGAGAACAAAAACCTCAAATGAATTGCAAAGAAATGCTCCGAAACCAGATCTTCTTCTACCAGAATAAGCATCCTGAGCATTGCACTTACTGAATAGGACAGTCCAGACAAAGGGTGTCTGCAGAAGACTGGATGGCTCTGCCTGACTCCCTATGACCTGCATGAACCTGGTGTGTTTGGGATGTCTGCTGCAAGTGTCAGTGACAAGTGTCAGGGGTTCTGCGAGGATACTGTCCAGCAGAACGTCCTGCCTCCACAGACAGACGAGACACGTCTGCCAGATAGTCTGCTTTTGGAGCCAGACAGACAACGTTGACCAAAAAAGAAAATGGCTGTAATTGTGCATGTGATTGTTTTTGTTTTCTTGGGAAGTCCGCCGACTAAAAACATGGCTTTGCTATAATTATGAAAATGAATGCAAATCAGCTCTCTGAAGAAGGAACGTGATATGCTTCTCAAGCACTATTATTAGGCTTGATGAACAAAACATGATCTGCCTCATTAATCTTCCAAAAAATATATATGTCCCTTATTTTTGTCCAATATAATTCAACATATAAGCACTGACAGACCAATCTTAATTACCGTCTACCGCATCTCATAAATTCAAGTCTAGTATATACTTATTCTACAATTTACTTCTCATTGCCCTCATCTGACCTAGCTCCTCCAGAAGTCCCTTTTGTTGCTAAATCAGAACTTAGGGAAGCTGCCCAGGACTGCCTGTGAACTCAGTACATTTACATTTACATTTAGTCATTTAGCAGACGCTTTTATCCAAAGCGACTTACATATGTGCGACTTACAATGTATACACATTTTACATTTACACTGATGGCACACTGCACATCAGGAGCAATTAGGGGTTCAGTGTCTTGCTCAAGGACGCTTCGACAGGGAATTGACCTAGCAACCTTCTGATTACTAAATGACTTCTCTACCACTGTACCACTGTCGCTCCTGTCAGTCAGGGTGGACGGAGTGGTACATGGGAAGCCCAGTATTTTCCAGACTATAAATTGCACCGTATATAAACCACATTACAGTATTTTATGTAACTTTATAAAACAAACCTGTGTGTTGACTGCACCCATGTATTAATCGCAGTTTATTCAATGTTACATCATCCTGTCATGTCAAACTAAATGCCATGTAGTGTGATGCAAGCGCTACTAGCCATTTCAAAGCTGTATGGGATGGGCATTTCAAGCACGCTACCTCATTCCTACTCACAATAAAAAAAAACATGCGTTTATTTAGTGTTATGGTGTTGTGTGTGAATGGACGTTAAACATTTAAGTCGAATTGTTAATAGATCCCCAGGCAACAGCTGAATTAACAGGAAATGAACCCTCTTCATTCACTACATTGGTATCACATTTACATTTACATTTAGTCATTTAGCAGACGCTTTTATCCAAAGCGACTTACATATGTGCGACTTACAATGTACAATGTATCAGAGTAAGCCCTTGATCCACTTGCTCCTTGCGCCATTATTTCTCCCAGGATTTTTTTTATGTCTATGTGAAGCCATTTGCTCTGCTTCAGTTCCTGCAGCAAACAGTGTTACATGATTGCTATGGTTGCCTAGTTGCTATGTCAGCTAACTAGCTAGCTAGCTAACTAAAGGAAACTTTTAAATAACCTTAAACGGTTATATTGGCAGAGTTCTATTTGCATGAAATGATAGCTATTTATCTGGCTGGAATAATAGGAAAAGGTAAAACCCCTCAAGGTGCCTGTGCAGCTTTTAACCCGAGTTCATATTAATACTCAGGAAATGACTGTAGCCCACAGTAAAACCAGCTGTATGTCTAAAATATGCTCAACCTCAAAACAACATCCTCTGACCTTCTGGCCTCCTCCCAAGGACTGGGCTCCACAGCATCATTGATATGTAAAAAAAAAGAGGGATGACGTCATTGTTAATTAGAGCCAGATATTGAGTGTCACTCAAAAAAAATACTCATCCATATCCAGTGGGGTCAACAATTCATGTTGTCTGAAAATCTCAAAAGTTGGCTCTAAATGGCCCACCCCCCCATTCTAGTGTTATACTAAATACCCTTCCATGTTGATGGTCACAACCCTTCAAACATATTGAATTCAGTGACAGATCATTTAGATCACATCATCCAACATTCTCTTTGACTAGAAACAGTACACTACCACGATTGTGCAGGACAGTGATGTACACAAAATGTTTTATGTATTAATTCACAGGCAACACCTGACACTCTTTGGTTGAAATTTAATCTGGCAAAGCCTGCTGTTCATGTAAAATGTACCGCAAAGAAAAGTGCTGTGAGATGAGCTTTCCTTTCCCCCCTCTTGGTGCTGTAACAACCCAGCCTGCAACATGCTGGGTAAGCAGGTCAACATAACTAGGGAGAATAGAAACACTCTCAGCGTCGTCGTGCCTGTCACTTTAGCGCAGAAGAAGAAGTACAACTGTAAAGCTAACCTAAATCTTATTATATATTTTTGTACTTTTGATACACTTCCAGAACCTTCTCTAAGGAGAATCAAGATGGCATTTTCTTAATAAAGCGTGACTACCTGCTGAATTTTTTTTTGCCTTGTAGTCAAAAGGGGGTAATGCACCGGAGAAGAACATTTCGTTTATTTTCATGAAAAATGCATGCGACAAATACTTTTCAAGTCAATGTTTCTAAATTGTTTTTGTAAAATGGAAGCTTTGGTGTTACAGCATAATGAATTCTTACACCATAGCCAAATATGGGCACAGTGATACTCTATTCCAGGCAATAACATGAACGCAGAGGATGGAGTGGGAAAACTGCAAAACCCCATACTGAAAGATAGTCATACAAACAATCTTGACCCAAGTGGTCACACTGAATACACAGTACATATTTATTCTTTAAGGGTCCTAGCAAAAAGGTGGGAAAGTGGACGGTTGTCTCGGTCCTAGAGGGTGAAGGCGTAATAACACTAGCTCATGCTTACAATGCTAAGAGACAACACTAGCCTTTTTAAATACTGAAGTGATAATCGCTGAACCACTTACAGTAGATTAAGACTGTGAGGGGAAAGCTGTAAAGTTAATTCTGGTAACACCCTGAATGGCCTTGTGAATGGAAGGTTCCAACATCCTCGTCAAGAACGTTCACAGCCACACAAGGTCAAAGAACATTTCGCACTTCTCAAAAAGCTAATTAAACCAGAAGCGCATTTTCAATCAATTTCTTAAATATCTAAAACTAAGTCTAAAATGGGGTTTTCTCCAATATCACAACAGATAGCAACACAGATTAAATGGACCCACTTTGCCACATGAACAGTGAATGAAAACATGTAGTCTTTGAAGCTGTGTACACAAGCAGGAGTTAATATTGTGTCTGGGATGTGTCTGGGAGTCTCCTATAGCGGTCCTCTCACCCAGGGTGAGTGTATACATACAATCAGTTCAGTGGCAAAGCTGCCAGACTGTTCTGCACAAGCCCAAGCCACGAAGGCACATTCATCATCATCATCATCATCATCATCATCATTATCTTATTTCATTATTTACTGTATGCTACTATAATTGGTCAAGAACATTTCTTTCCCAATGTCCACGTGTTCCATGCCTGGTTTTTGTTGCTTTCCCAAAACACATAGCAAAACCTGACCACAAAAATGGTTAAACAACGTATTAAAGACAACAACCTGAAATGTACAGTACTGTTGATTAATCCAGAATATTAATACGTGTATATCAGTGATACTGATTCTACCAAAATGATCCAAGACCGAACACTATATATTCAAGCATGAAAAAAAAAGATGTAACACATTCCGGTGCTTCAGAAAGTCAATCTGCACACAATCTTTGTGAAGAAATGGTAATTAGCACTCTGTCATCCCACGTTCTTAACATGTTTGCCTTTAATTATTTAAGAGATGGCCCTAAGTGGTTAATATTACAGCCATGTGTACGGCTGCACATCACTGTTAAGTCTGTCGGAAGAGAAAGTGCCTTGTGAGTCAAACTGGCAAAGGTGGGGGAAAAAGAAAAACGTGTCAATAATTTATGCTCAAAGGTTTGAGCATTAACTACTTTTGGGTGTGAGAGAGCGCACAGCTGTGATTACACTGGAATAATTACTGTACTATTTCAAAGAACAAGGGCCAAACCCCACCTAGCATAAGACTTCAGAGAACAGTATCATCAAGTGTCAGGGCACCCGAATGCTGCACCTATTCCCCTATCCACCAAAAGAGATATTTCCTTGAGCTACTGTGAACTGAAATGAGAGACTAAAACTGTAAAGTAGATACAGTCTAAATGAACATTCTCTCCGTGTTCCTCAAGCCTTTCCTTACCAGCTCTCTAAACAATGCAAGCGCCCTGCACTGTATCCTTCAGAAAGATGAGAATACGTTTTCAAAATGACATTCAACATCACCTGTGTCAGTTTCAAATATCCCCAGCTAAACACAAAACCAAAAAACAACGCAAGCACTAGATATGAAATACGGAAATACATAATATCTTTATGAATAATAACCCCCCCCCCCCCACACACACACACACACACACAGACACAACTTCACCCACAAAGAGACGACTAGACTTCTAGAAAGTCAGTTGTGAAACTCGCACTAAGGCCCTAATCAGAAAGAGGCCTGAACATCATTATTAGCCTCCCATTAGAGGATCACACCAACGAGCGCCTCTCAGCACACACACACACACACACACACACACACACACACACACACACACACACACACACACACACACACCAGCGAGCGCTTCTCAGCGGGGGCCACCAGGTCACTGACGTTCAGCACCGGGGTGGAGGCAGCCCGCTCCACCCTCACTGGAGTGCAGTGCAGTGCAGTGTGATGGGGTGGGGTGGGGTGGGGTGGGGTGGGGTGGCTCTCGGGGCAGGCTGGGGAGTGGAACGGGGCGGTGTGTTCTGTGCGACTGGCGATAAGACGGCACACATTAAGGGGCTAAAATGATGCCACATTACTCAGGCCTGAACGAGCAGCGCTCGGAGATGAGATGGCCCCTCTCGGCACAGACTGGGGAGGACAGGTCGGGGGGCGACAGCCCCCCAGCCCCGGCTTGCACACGGCTCTGCACAACTCAATTACCTCACGTGGTAATTACAAGCTTTCTCCATGCAGAAGCAGTACATCCCTGTCCGTCTTTGCGTAGGCATTTTGTTTGTTACATGACCATCTATGTACATGACAGTACAGTAAAAACCAGTGCAATACAGTAAAAACTATATGAACAGTTTGTTTGTAAGTACAAACATAAAATTAATGTTGCTGTATCTAACACGGCTATGATTTAACGATTCTATTAATTTCAAGTGAGGTCAATGATTCTGATAATTACCTTAAAAGCAGTAAGCCTAGGTCAGCAAGAGAGAGTCCTTGTGTGTTCTGTCTAGATGAGATGGCTTCCATCGATTGGAGGCGCAGGTGGCACTTTTAATTACTACTCACATCCTGTAAGTCTACAAGGGAGGCCAGTCGTTTCAAGTGACCTGGCTGGATAAAGGGTTTGTGAGGGCAGTCCCCTGAGCGACATCACATACTAACAGTGATTACTGCATCATCCCAGCATCCATCTACTTCCTTGTTATTAATTAGAGGTGGCTGTCTGCACTAAACAGAGAGGACAACGGCCTTTACACTCACTGGGTTGTGCTTAGGTCTGCCTTTACTTAGGTATGATCAGTAAACCCATGCTCTGAAAGAGGTATAATGCATCATTATTGCCAACCTTATTTTTTCATATTTTATGTTATTCTGAGCCATTAACCCTTTCCCCAAAGTATATTACTCAAAATCATGAATAGGCCTCACACAATACATTCAACACAGACTACCTATCCTTTGCTTCTTTAGATTTTGTACTTAAACAATTCTCAGGAGTTACATTCCCAGTATGACTGAGATATTCCCCTGTTGTAAACTTGTGTAAATAGATGGGATGTCAGTGGGAGTTAGACCACGTGAGACGGCCTTTAGTAGAGGCTGTGTGTGTGTATGTATGTGTGTGGGGTGGGGTGGGGTGGGGGGGTCGATACTGGGCTTGGCTGGACTGGGGTTACATGACGTGACGTGCTAGGCTCAGAGCCAGTGTTTCCCCACTGAAGAGGACGGGAACGCTCACGCTCACGCCCGTTAATGGTGCGCCAGGGCTGGATGCGCATTTACTGGAAGTTCTAATGGAGGGCTGTGGGGACCTCTTTCCTCAGGCAAGAGGAGAGGGGGCGTGTTTGAGTGTGCGTCTGTGTGTGTGTGTGTGTGTGTGCGTGTGCGTGTGCGTGTGCGTGTGTGTGTGTGTGTGTGCGCGTGTGTGTGTGTGTGTGTGTGTGCGTGTGTGTGTGTGCGCATGTGTGTGCGTGTGTATGTGTGTGTGTGTGTGTGTTGGGGTGGGAGTGGGGGGGGGGGCAGTTGGTTGAGGAGGGGGAGGGGTCAGTCTATCACTTCATGTAAGGATAGGCCATGTGTGACAAGCCTGACCTACATTTCTTTCTTTTTCTGTCTGTGTCTCTCGCTCGCTCGCTCTTTCTCTCTCTCTCAACCTCCCAGAAGCCCTCCTCTGCTTCCACTATTAAGAGCGATTCTGTGAGATCCACAGACATTTCATGGCAGCAATGTTCCTGCTGTCTGGAGATCCAATGCATCGCATATCCTCCAACTCCTGCTTTGTCCCATATTTTATACAATAAATATGAGAAACAATCCCTTAGTCAATAAAGCACAGACTTTTCATTGTTATCACTGATGTAATGCACTGGATAACTTTTGTTTTTGTGGGCTGACAGGGTAAGCTGGTTTTCAAGGAAATCTTGGAAGTGAGAGCAGTTTTAAGCTCTGCAAAATGGCTTTTGTTTACGCCCTATCTCAGATGACCTTTTCAGACGCCGTGGCACGCAGGCCCAGGAGTAATGTGTGGCCTTCATGACTAATGTCATACTACACCCTGTATTGGTGACAACGATTGCAAAAGCACCAATGGCAGAACGCCTTCAGAGCAACTATCAGGTCGTATTAGAAATGACAAACTGACGTCTCTAGATTGAAATATGTGTGTATTGTGTGCGTGTATACAACTGAACATATATTTAATTCTTCTTACATTCAATGGTTGGCTTGCAAGGCTATGAATGACTAGATCACAATACAAAGGGTGCTCAATCTCTTAGTAAGTTACTCATAAAATGCACCCAATTTAAGAAATCAACCCCTTCGCAAGCACCTCAACATCACAGCCAAGGGTTTGGTATTTCGCTGAACCTAGGTGACCTATAGCAGTTCAGAGCTATGGTTTAAAAAAAAAAAACCACACATACCCCGCAGCTGCAGGTCATATTCTCTCTTTGTCTCCTCGTTGCTTAGGACCTTCCAGGCCTGATCCACCTCGATGAACCTCTGCAGGTGTCGATCGGCTTCCCTTGCTGCCACGTCCAGGCCCTGTTTGTCCGGGTGATACTACCAATCAAGAGGAGGGGAATGAGGAGGTTAAAAACAGTGACAGCCAAATCACCGCCGCATCACTCCTCTGCTTGCTGGGCTGAGACGCTAGCGGAGGGGTGGACGGAGCTAGTTTAATTAGACCAGGATAGTCACAGACAATCTGCCAGTCTAGAGAGAAACGGTGGCAGAAAGAAGAAAAGGAAGAAAGAAAGAAAGAAAGAAAGAAAGAAAAAAAAAAAACAATGTCACAACCTGCGCTGACAGCATTTTCTGGGTAATTTGCTGATGGACCGATGCTCTTCTTCTGGACAATTTACCAGGAGAGGCTGACAGTAGCAAACAAAAATAGACCAGGGCACAAAAGCATTCAAAAACAATTCACAGAGGAGAGATATGTTCTCCATCAGGCTGGATGGGTTGGGGGAGGAGGGGAACAAGGGCACAGGCCAAGCCCTACCTCCAGCCAAAAGCAGTTCCAATAGGCACTGATGTCGGGCCCCACATTATGTCATCACTTGATTAATATCAATACAGACGGTTGCTCCTCTTTTTTTAAACTACTAATGTCCAACATAGCCCTAAGGAAGACGCCAGGCTTACAGACTGTGGTGTTTCTCGTCAGCTCAGAAAGGATGCTGCTGTAATCCCACTGCTGTTGGTCTGGGCAATTGAGATCGATCAGTTTGGGGGGGGGGAGTGGGGGGGTGGCAGTGCCCGCGGACCCTGGCCCTCGCCCCTCACCCATGGGAGAGACATGGAGGCTGGGAGCAGGGCAGTCTGGAAAACAACTTAGATCCTTTCTGCTGAGCGTTCAGCTGGACGGTGATTATAATCTGGCACTGCCAGGCAGAGCCTTGCGTGCATGTGTGTGTGTGTTTGTGTTTTTGTATTGTGCTGTAGTTCAGAAGCTGAACCGCGTCCAAAGTCGGCTAATGATGCATGGGGTGATACTGAACTACAATAACCAACAGTCCTGGGCAAGCCAATTAATGTCTGCCGCAATTATATTTTTTTATTTTATGTAACAGTAAGACTGACTGAATTGAATTGATCATTTTGAGCAATTATTTTAAAAACTAATTAAAATTTAAGGGTGGTTGTGCTCTGGTGATTTTTTCCCCTCCCTCTCTCTCTCTCTCTTCTCTGCAACTTTCCCGTTCAATTGTATTTGTTGTTGTTTCCACTTTGCCAATGAGCAAACTGAATAGAGGAAGCGGCAAGGGAAGGGGCCGCGACTTTAGAAACACGCCAAAAATTAACTTCCTGATTGAGGGAATCATTAACAACCCCCTTTCGCTCGGAAATCTGAAGTTGCATTTTGCTTTGTGAGTGCTGGGGGGGAAACTGCTCTTTCTCCCTCTCTTCCTATCGGTGCCAAGGGCTGTCTCCCCCATTTAAGATTGGTTCTCAGCGATGGCAGTGTTACAGTTTAAAAGGCCAGCCACATTACAAAGGGACCGTGAGGGGAGAAAGGTCGCATAAATTTACTAAAACATTCAGCGTGGTCACGCAAAGCAGGCGGGCTCTGGCCAGGCCAGCGCCTCTTCCTCTGCCAAGCCGGACCAGCTGATGGATGGGAGAGGGGTCAGAGCGTTTAGGCTTAGTTTGACCCCATTCACGTTCCCCCCCCCCCCCCTCTTCGCTCCGCATAGGTAGACGTTTCACACGATGCCCAAGCTTACATAAAGCCAGGTCCGCCAGTCGCCATGGTAAAGCTTACACAAGAGGGACAACAGAGCGGGCGGTTGAGGAAGGGGATGCGTGCCGGCTTTGAAAGACTCATCGGAGCCAAGATGTTGTCATTGTGGGCATTTCAGAGGCGAGACAGTGCCACACAAAAGGTTCAAAGTCTTTGATCCACTGCATAAAACACTTAATCAAATGAACAAAACCTTAATTTAATAATCAGTTTTCTGTCGAAAAGTTAGTCAGTGGGTGTGATGGGTGGGTTGACGTCATTATTACCTAAGGTCTGTGGGAATAGCCCACTGAACTGCACAGTAAAGAATGCTCACCACTGGGAGATAAATGCTGAGAATACCTCATGATTGGTTGCCAGTGTGAGAGCCTCTGGGAGAGACTACTGTATACTGAACATAGCCCAACTCAATCCAAGCACACATTACTCTCATTCTCTCCAGGCTCGATTTGCATGCTCCTGTCAATCATCATGCTTCGTTACATGCTGATATGGGTATTGATTTTCTGGAATGAAAAAGGATTATCCCACATAACAGCCATGCTGCCACTAATACAGCTAATTAATCTGATAAGAATGAAGCGACACTTGACTTGGCAAGCCTGTTTGAATGAAGCCTGTTTGAACTGCAAAATGCATCAGTCCCTTTGTCACGCTAGCCCACACCTCCATCTATGAAGCGCATTTCAGTTTTTGTTTTTTATTACTTCGACACACTTGCCTTCTTTTATGGGAATTATACACCATGGCAAGTAAAAAGGACCCTATGCCATCCAAATTAAGAGTAATGCTTATTTATTGTTTACTGATATTTACTGTTAACTCTAAAAACGAAATCTTTGTGAAGAGAAATTATCCGACATGCATCCATCAGTGAGAGAGAGAGACATTTAAATAAAAAGCAACATGACATGATGTAAAAATATGTGAAACACAGAAATGAATGAAAGCAAAACCTAAAAAAAAACAATGTAGCTGTTTAAGGCCGAATTAATCTGGCTACTAATTACACCTACATCATGCAACCTTTCCCCAAACTCCAAAGTAGTCTGATCTGTCCCTAGACTGGCTTGAAAACTTCACCATTTCTCTATCAACTTTGGGTAGCTAAGAATCATTCAATAATGAATGTTGTGGAGACAGAGACCTTGCAGAAACATCTTTAAAGACCTTCTGTAATTCAGTCTGCCTGCACTCCACAGCTTGCCTACTTTGGGACTGCTCCCCCAATGCTGCTCCACAAAACAACTACTGGAGGAAAAGCCCTAGAAATTGTAAGCTATGTAGCTAAAAACATAACAGCAAGCCAGTGGTTTTCAAAAATCTACGGTTTGTCCTAATAATGTTGAGGGAGGGGAGTGTCCTGTTCCTTTTGACAAACTGTGAGGCTAAGGACTATGTGCATTCACTAAGATCACATACAACCATATGAAGTATAAGACAATGCTGTCTTCAGTAAATACAGTTTAGCTACATCGAGATCGAAAGCTGAAGTGGGTAGAGTTTCTCACTGCATGGGGGCATTTCAATGTACACCCCAAGCATCTTTACAAACTGCTTTTTTTCTGTGGTCATTTTCAAAATAGTAACCTACTACAGTCTCCTACGTTCAAAAAGAAAATAAACATTTTACTGACATGAAAAAAAAAAAAATTCTACAAAGGGTCAGAAATGCCGCTTCAGGCGGCCAGCTCAAAATAGCCTCCCCTCTTATTCCCTCTCTCTCTCTCTCTCTCTGCCAGAGGGTCACCTCATCAGATTTCTCAGTTGGGTCCTGGTGGAAATCAAAAGCAAAAAAAGCGCCAGGCTGCCGGTTTGGTCCACAGAGGCCCTGTGCTTCCTGCCGGGTACGGCAGGGATGCTGCTCGGCCGTCTCAGGCGCTCAGGCAGCCCACAGGTGTGAAGATCGTTTGACTGTGGAGCTTGGCCCCGACAACGTCCCCCCTCAACCTACCCCAGTCTCAGAAACACAGTCAGTAACACATACCTACTTGCTCCTGTCAAACACAGCGAGGGAGGCTTGCTGCCCCCACAGCGCCCTGCTGCTGGTTAGGACTGACGTGGAACGAGAGGAGTGACAGAGCAGAAAGGTGGTTTGCATACATGAACACTGACGCACTATTCCTCTTGTCCTCCGTCATTGAGCAACTTTGTATGTACCCCTTCCAAACTCACAGGATGATTTCATAAGAGATGATATGATGACCATGAAACATACAAGGTTACTTGTTTAAAATCCAAACTGAACACCAGACCAGCTGAAATGATGCCCACTTAAAAATCAAGCTGTCAGCATGAACCGCTACACAAAACAATTGACAGACGCAGTGATGCAAAGAGCAGGATTTACATAACCTTAAGGGCTTTTAAAACAGGCCAAAACAGGCCTCAGACCTGTCCCAGATTATAAATGACACATAGAATCCTCATTACATTAACCTTTGTTAATGGATAAGGAGAGTTGAAAACACAGTTCCCGCAGTCATAACAAAAGTCATCCCACACACCTAAGAGACACAACCTCAGTGCAGCACTGCATCTCACAAGACGGTGTAGAGTGCGCGTCCGTTCAGACGGCCGCACAGGTTTATTTTGACATAATAGGGTTGTTAAAACCATCTCCCCGGCGCAACTCCTCCAGCTGCTTTCAGCCTGCAGTGCCCAGGTATGTCACGAGGGCAGAACACAATGCAATGCAGCAGCTCCTCTGAAGAGGCCCGGGCTCCTCCTCCACCTCCTGCTCCCCCTGTGGAGTTACGTGCTTTAATTGCTGTCTCTTTGCACGCATTGTAAAATATTCATTTAGCGGGGCTAATGGAGCTTGGAGAGCAAGAACACAGTATAAAGGGGCTCGCAATTTGGAGCACTCGGCAGTTCTGACCATACATCATGTCTCCTTCTCTCTCCCTTTCTTTCTCTCGCTCTCTCTCTCTCTCTCTCTCTCTCTCTCTCTTTCTGTGGATAAGGTACTCCCACCTCTGCCAGAGACAGGTCTCGGTGAAGCCGTACGGCGCTATTCACACATGAGCAAAGGGGCACAGCAAAGGCCACTAACATCACACTACTGCCACCTAATGTCTGACCGCTGACACACTAAAGCCCCTAAGCAGTGTGGGGGATGGGGAGAAGAGACGCGCTCTGGGTTTGCCTCTAAACTCCACCTACGGGAAGAGACTGTGAGCAATGTGGAGCTGAAAAATAATAAAATATAGCCAGTGATAAGGCTAACATGCAAACTGTTTAAAAAAAGAAAGTAGTCACAAGCTGACAAGTCGAGTGAACGAAAAGAGAATGGCCGCAAATGAGCACAACTAACACAGAGGCAGACAACCCATAAACAAAAATGGTAGTTCTTCAATTAACATAGAAATTATAACTGCAGTCCATACTGTAACTGACTTTGAGGTGAAGAGGGATCTGTCCTGAAAGGACATTAATAGAAGAATTCTGTCCGTTGTTGACAATGGAGAATGCACTTACTATTAGGCCTAAATCATGTCTGTGAAAAGGCCTTGATTGATTTTCTCTCAATAGGTGTTGTCAGTAATTAAAATGGGTAAGGGATTAACCAAATCAGTTTATACTTACATTCCAGGGATTAATAATCAATTCAGCTAGGATTAACATCCTCAGGTGCACTGAGGTGACATGTGTTTCATTTGGAGGGTATGCAAATCACACTTTCAAATACAATTCATGAAAGTGCAAATTTTCCCTGGTTAATATGGAACTTACACTTGCATGTAGATTCAGTCATACTTGTACGAAATTCAAAATATGAGATTTCCATAGTGCATTAATGCATGCAGGATGCACATAAACAATTAAAGCCTGCACACAACTGCCTTGATCATGGCATCAAACTCTGATCAAACAGTAAATACAATTTGGCTTTTGTTGTGTTATAGCTATTCTCTGTTTACATTCCATCAACAGAGCCCCTAGCTTACGATGGAGGTATGAAAATTGAGAATTCAAAAACTGTGTGGCAGCTGGGTAGAGTGCCATAAGCGCTGGGCAATTTGTGTGGGCACTATCGCCAATTTAGGTAAAATGATGCAACGAATATAACACTAACACAGCATTTTAATGCGTAGAAGACGTTATCACGTAGAGCGGACATTCGTTCGAACACAAAGAAGCAACATGGAAGAAAAAAACTGAAAAAAGAGTAAGACATAATTAAATGAGGATGCCTACCAGAAGGACAAGCTTCTGATATTTCTGCCTCAATTCTTGCAAGCCATCAGTTGGACTTGCTCCAAGAACTGAGTACCAATCTATTTGCTTTGCGTCCTGCTTCGCCATCCCCCTGTAGATAAAACAGGCATGTTGTAATTATTAGCGATGTCTAAAATACTAAACTCCTCAAAAACGGCTTGTGGCATAGATAGGGGTTGATGTGTTGATGTTTTGATGTTTTTTCACTAACAACATTAGCTAGTTGTATTTACAGGGATGTCATCTCATCGAGTTTCAGGGTTTTCGAGCTAGCTTGGTAGCTTTTCCACATCGTAATGACCCACACTTTTTTGCAAGGTATCAAATAGTCATTAAAACGGCTACTACAACACTTAACGCAACATGAGATGTAAGAATTTCAATCGCAGTGAGCATAGTCGTCATATTTAAACGCACCTAACATCTTCATTGCGCTACGATGTCAACTCTGCTTGCCATGCTTCTCTGGGCGAGTGTCTCGTCGTAATGGGTCCCCACAGAAACAAACTAAACTCAACTACAATGTCAATTGTAAAGAAGTCAGTGATAATGAAATAGCAATTTTATATGATGAACGTGGTATTGCATTACATTTAATACATCAATAATGCCTAAACAGTGCGATAAACATATAAATGTATCCATTGGGGTTCTGTTTTCTACACGACACTCTTAAATTGTAACACATAGGGAAGTAGTGAAGTACAGGGCGCCGTTTCTATGGGAACGAGAGACGCTTTACAGCAGGAGCAGGTGAGGAACCGTTCTAGAACTTTGCTTTTCCCCATCTCTGTGTTTTATATTTGGCAAAAAGATTCTAAAGATTATAATCTACAATTTGCTAGTACGTAAGCGCATTTAATTGAACTAATTAGAGTTTAAATTAGTAAACTAACTAGTTAAGCAAAAATGATGATACTCTATTTGTAGGTCTACAACAAACACAGCGGGCTAAGTGTAAACAGTATCCGTTTATATCGTTATCGTTATAGTAAATAGCAAAGATTCTCGAGCACTGTCATGTTTTGTTTACAGAGTGGCCTTTTGTGACTGCTGGTGTTGAATGGTAATGGAAATCGTGCCCTGCAAGATTTAGGATAGGCTATCTAGATCTGACTAGATCTGTTAAGTGCTGTGTAGGCTAAATCTGTCAACTCTCAGAGGTTCACCAAAGCCAAATAGGCAGGGCCTTGGTTGACCGAGGAAGTAGGCTCACATCGATTAGGTGTACATTTGTAGCCCATTCCTTGTTCATGTGTGGGTGCCACGAGTAGCCCATAGACTACGAGAGTGGCTTACTGGTAACAGCAGTGATAGTTGTTCAGTGGTTTTCTATACATTTAGACTTGATTTTGCCCTTGTCTCAGGTTTACAAATACTTTTTTCAAACAAAATAGTTTACTAATGAATCATTCCTACACAGCTTTGTAATATTGCAGTGCGCTTACCTCAGATTAATAAGATGTTTTAGTGTTTGACATTCTAATTAGCATCACCTCAGCTAGTTGCTCAAAATCGGTGTGTAGCTGTTGTACCAACGTGTGTATTTCTTGTGCTGTGTTAAGGGTGGGGTAGTCATGTATCATTTCATAGTGGTTGCAAATTGGTATTTCCTAGATGGCCTGATAATATTGCCTGATAATTTTGAGGGGGCCCTTTGTATAGGTGTTCTTAATCTGACCCTGTAGCATACATATCTTAAATAATAGATGAGGGTTTTTTTTCATTCCTGCAAGTGAACAACAGAACAGGCGTCTGTAAAACTGCAAAGGAAGTTGTAAGGCTATAATTTCTTAATTCCGCTGGGATTCCTGGTGGGTGTCACATGTGGTGTGGTTGGGGGGGGGGTTCACACCCAGTACAGGTTACCCACTGTCTCGTAACTAATTAGCAAAGTCTTTAATGAGCATTTTGAAGGCTGTTATATTAGACATGTAACAGATTGGCTGGCTTCAATTATTTCCTCAACTTGGATGCATGCAATGAGACTTTAGCTATAGGATGTGTGGTCTGCATTCTTTAGAGAGAAGCTCAGTGGTGTGTTTACGCTCAGCTTATCTTTTGTGTTTAAATCAGCCCTCTTCACTCTGACACAAACTTGATTTGATTTATGCAGCGTGTATTTTCTGTGATTTCTGCACTCTTTGGCACAGTAACTGCTTTTCTGTTTACAGTTTTTATTTTTTCAGTGAAAAATTATTGTCATTACTGAAGGCAGTCAACAAAACATTACAGCCTGGCTAACCTCATTCACACTTCATCTGATTAAAAGTTTCACTAAAGCTATTTCGCTTTCAAAAACAAAACAAAGCTCTTCCATGACCCACGTCTCTCTAATTAGCCTGCACAAGTTGGCACAGTACACTTTCTGCCTGGAATAATGATCTATTCCCAAACAAATTTTTTAAGCAGCATATTTGCTAGCCACTGTGTATACTCACATGTATAGGACTTAAACTGAAATTATTTTCCTGAGTTGTTAAAAGAAGATGTGGTCAGTGAACTGTTACCATCAGTCAAGGGCAAGTGGAATAGAATGGAAATGTTACTAGTGAAGGAGATAACAGAAGACTATAATATTCCTATTAGCTACTGTCGTGAATGTTTTGATCAACTATCATGTCTGTTTTTGTTTGCATTTGCAATGGTCACATTTCCAAAAAATATTTCACAGGTCACAATGAGATAGTGCACAATCATTTGAGTACATTTGATTTAATGCCAAAATGAATTTACATGCAATAGCAGGGAACATGCCATGTACAGTAATTCTATTTTATAGGTGCAGTTTAGTGAACAGTTTATCATGACAGTTATCATGACAGTTCCTGGAGAGTCAGTCACATGATCTAGTGTGAGTTGTGTTTGCCAGGCATTTCCTTATTTAGGGATAATGACTGTTTGTTGTTTGCAATGGATTTTCAATGCATTTGACATGACACAGAAAACATACAGTCCACTGTGAGGACATTCATCAAGCTAAGCTGACTTCAAACAACGTTCAAAACTACCAATTAGCTTGTGATAAAACAACATGTGTGGCATTTAAGCCTGGCTCGAGGGGTCTTTTTTGACACTATGTTTACCAGACGTCCCATCCTGTTTTCCCCATTTCAAAGCAGTTCCTAGAAATGTAATTGCATGTTTGCTCTGTTATGCATGATGTAATTCCTGGACTGATATGTTATGGTGGTGGTTGTTGGCGTTGATTAGAGAGATTGTTCAGGTGGTTGTAGAAAGGGCTGGCAACAATACAAGCTGGCAGTCTATATCCCACCTGTCAAGTCCCATATTTCCAGTGTAGAGATGTCACATTCCCTTAGGATAGTACTGCTTTACCAGAGACTCACAAGAGAGCAAAAAAACAATAAAAACTTACATTCATTTGCGGCAGGGAACATGTAATTAGTCAAGTGTTAATTACTGATTGGGAGATAAAAGGAAGAACATTAGAACAATCTCTAATCAGTCATGGGTAAAAGTTAAAATAAATAATTTAAAGACATCACAGGTATCGGTGGTGTGTTGCTGCTCTTGGTATGTGTATTTTTAAAAATTCTCATTAAATCCAAGATTTGCTGATCCATGACTGATTGAAACATCGCACAGAAAACACTTTATTTCTCCTATTCCTGTTTCCGTTATCGAATGAGGTCAGACACGTGCTAATTAACATGCTCAAATGCGCTCTGTTTGGCATGTCACTGTATAGTTTTGTGTTCACGATTGCTACCTTAATTCTTTCAAAGTTTGAATACATTTCAAACTAATGTGTGCAATACAGATATCATTCACGCGCCTTACAGTGATAATACAATATCTAATTCTTGAAGTTCTGCACGGACTGCACGGACACATTGGCATGGCTACTCTGGGCCATGAACCAGAACCGACAGAGGTTCTACTGATGAATTTCAACCCCGGAAATTTGGCTCCCAAAAATTTGGACGATATTCATTTCCTGTGGTGTCCATGACTCTGTTCATGGGTTCATTTTTTAAGCTGCTGGATCCAGACAATCTACCACTTAGTTCAGCCTCACATCACTCCTTTTTACATTCACCCGTGCTGCCCAATGAAAGAAGGTCGGCATCTTTAATGTGTCGCAGGTACAACCCTCTTCATTACAAATATATTTATTTTCTTTCTAGATGGGTTGTACATGGGCTATCAGCCTTTTCCCTTCATGTTATTACTTTTTAATACTGGAAGCATTCATCAATCAATTAATCTAAGCTATTAAATATGAAGACAGCTTTTATAGCCTTTGTGTTGAGTGGCTTGCTGTGCTATGAAGAGAAAGCAAAAAAAAATAGAGACAGGGAACAAAGGAGTAAGAAGTGGCACAAGCAGGATGAATGTAGAGAGGGTTCCTCTTTACCTCTCATCACACATCCCTGCTAGCTCCTTTTGCAGCAGGTGTTGAAGTGGCTAGAGTGGGACCTGGGCACAGGGCGAGGCTTTCGAGGAAGCTCCGTGCCGCTCAGGCTGGGCACTGGCGCCGTCAGGTGCAGCTCAATGTGACCCTCTCCCCAGAGTGAGAGGCTACGGCGCTCACCCCTCAAACGAATCCATCTTCAGCAGCAGATGCGTGGGCTGCTGGAGCGCACCCCTGCCAAAGCTCAGGTGAAACCAGCCGCCAGCCAGCCTTTTGTCTGGCTGAGGCAAACGCGTGTGTGGTTGGCTGAATGTGGACTTTTACAGAGTCAGTCTTTCTAGAGATGATTATGTGTTCGGGAATTCAAAAATCTGATGGTGTGGCTGTGTCATCCGATTTTGAGCTGACTTGAATCTATGAGGAAGCAAATGTTCTTCTTATCTAAATCTTCACTGCTGCTGCCAGTGGTTTGCTTTTCAGATTTTTACAAACCGGGAGGTGCTCGCCAAGAGCTGTCTTATGGTTTGTTCATGCAGCTTCATTGTTTACTAGAGACTGTACACCTGCCGACAACTGCTTTGCTTTCTCTCTATGAAGCAATGGAGGCCAAGAGTATGGCCAGTCAGCCTGCTGAAGGCGACCAGACAGAGTCCGACTGCATGAGGAGTCTGACCAGCAGCAGCAGCAGGGCCACTCTCCAGGAGGTGTTGGTGAAAGAGTACAACATACAGCTCTCAGCCCCACCTCCACCCACCCTGCCCAGGTAACGCAATCATTGCCATGTCTGCATATTAGTGCTGTCAAACGATTAAAATATTTAATCGCGATTAATCGCATTTATGCCATAGTTAACTCAAAATTAATCGCGATTAATCGCAAATTTTTATCTATTCTAAATGTGCCTTCGTTTATTTATTTTTTACATCATTTTATTTTTATTTTAATGCCCTTATCAACATGGAAAAGTGGATTGGCTTGCTTTATGCAAATGTTTTATTTGATTGAAAACCAACATTGCCAAACAGGGCGGTACAAAATAAAATTATAAAGTGCACATTTCAGGTAAACAAGGACTAAGCCTATAGTGCAGTTAAACCATGGCTTGATATTTTCTTTTTTCCAAGTTTGCTGGGAACATAGCAGTCAGGCCTCTTATTTCAGAAACAGTTAGGTTACCAATAAAAGGTAAGCCTACTACTTCTTTGCTTTCAGCCAGCTGCCTGCTGACATTTTCAGACAACAGTGAAGCTCGCTTCTTTTGCACAACACAACTTTTGAAAGTAAACTCCATTCAGAAGCTTTTTATCATCCTTTTCGCCGTATTGCGCTCACCATTCACTCAAACCGTAACGTTAGCTTAATACACGGTTTGCGAGGCCAAAAAGAATGTTAATCTAAAAAAAATAAATGAAAAATCGCGTTAATCTCGCGATAAAAAAATGAACGGCGTTAAAATGGGTTTGCGTTAACGCCGTTAATAACGCGTTAAACTGACAGCACTACTGCATATATATGTATAAAAACATATATATATATGTGTGTGTGTGTGTGTGTGTGTGTGTGTGTGTGTGTGTGTGTGCGCGCATAAAGCTACTAAAGAGAGCACTGGTGAGTTGAGACAAGCTGGGTGGATTGCATATGTAACAGAGGCAACTAATGAAGAATTGCGCATGATGTACTTCACATATGTACATAACTTCAGGCATACCACTAATGAAGACAGAATCCTTGGCTAATTACCTCTCTTGCCCATACTTGGATTCTTGATATACTTGTGCTATGGGTTTGTGTCCCTTGGAGCGACAAACTACTGTTGGTGTGAAACAGGAATGAGATTAATAGTAGGTTTTTAAACTGAACTCCACTGGGGCACCATTTATAATTATAAAATGCCAGGTTTATAATTTTAGATGAGACTCTTAAACTGTCATTTGCGTGGTAGGAAAAGAAAATGAACCCCAGTGTGTACAGAGTGGAAGTGAAACGCTGAAGCCATTCGTGGGTAATTGCTCCCCTTGCTTGGACAGTGCTGGAGTTAGAAGCAGGGCGTAGCTTGAGGGCCTCAGCGCGGCTCCAAGAGTCTGTAACTTAGGTGAAGATCAACACCTGAATGGACCATTGAAAAAACCCTTTATCCAACATGAGGACCAGCCATTTGTAATTCAAGAAGCTTTGCCCATTGTATCTCACCAAGGAGCTTGCCCTCCAAACCCCCGCCGCATTGCTGTGTCCTCGCTTACTCCAGAAAGAAGATGTGACAAAGAAACAGAAAGAGGAAAGTAGAAAGAAAAAAAATTGAAAAAGAAGATCAAGGGGAGTAGAGTATAAAAAAAAGAGAAAGAAGAAAACAGTCTCTATGTCTTGTCCCTATGCAACATCCAGCAGGGAGAGGAATTTTGGGGTTGTTGAATGGCTGCCAATGCTGTCTTCAGGGGACCTGGCTGTATGAGAAGGGGGCCCTTTTTCGGTACAAAATCAAACACACTTTCCCCCCCGGAGTGAGATGCAGGAGCCCAACACAGAAGTGCGGGGTCGGCACACAAGCACCTGTGACGACGCTGTGAGAAAGAGACGCACGTGAGCGACGGGCAGATTAAGGAACCCCGAAAGCACAGTGGGGCCCGCGTTTGTCGCACCACTCCACTGCGAAATCCCCAACAATGCGTCCTCCCCCCACCCCTTTCTGCAGCGCGCAGCCAAAAAAAAAAGGGGGTCAGGAGCTGGGGCTTTGACCGACAGGAGTTTGGCAGGGAGCCACCGGTGCCGGCAGCGTCCCGCTAGCTGTCATTATTCGCAGGGTGAATTCACCACCAGTGGGGCTCCCTCACAGGCCCGCGGTGCTTACAGCACCTCTTTAGCCCTGGAAGATGTCCTTTCATGCACATGGATTTTGATTTTGTTTATCAATGGAGCTGGCAGCTTCACAATGGAGTAGCTGTCGAAGGCTGGCTAAATGGCCACTCGAGGCGTCAGCGTCAACTTTGTGTGCACTGGCGTTTTCTACTGCTTTGCAGGTTGTTTGCGTGTAAACAGGCACTGCTTAACCATTAACCTGTGATGTATTTTTTACAAATCGGTTCCCCTTGATGTTTGTAAGGGTGCGTGTGAGTACAGAGGACAACATTGCATAGTGTTTCTTTGGTTTATATCTTTTTCATGAAACACAAAAGGGAGTCAAAATATGAACATGAGTCAATAAAGTGTGAGAATTCTGAATTTCTTTATTGCAGTGAAAGTGCTGCTTAAATTGTAGTTTTATATTTTCAAAAGCCAGTGGACTAGACCTTGTACTGTATGCTTGATGTTGCTCCTACTGTATGTCAGAAGGAATTTGACCAAGTTCCTTACCAAACATCGCTGTTCTTCACTACCTAGGAAATATTCCTCTCCTTATGCAAACAAGCTCAGCAAGTGTAGGCCTTTTAGCGCCCCTGCCTCTACTCACAGGTACAGTACAGCATTCTCATCTTTTTCATACCCAACACACTAGTCACTCCCACTGTTGGGTGAAATTATATCCGGCTAGATATCTTTATTACTCTGTGATGTGATGCCCTACATTGTATATGGTGTAGTAGTTTGCCCATCATATCAGGAAGCCTGTGAAAAAGGTTCATTTTCTCATTTCTTTCTTACATTAAGGCCACCCAAGCCTTCTAAGGAGCTTCCTGTGTATCTACGCCAACCTCAGAGGATCAGAGTCACTGCCTACAAGAATGGCTCGACACTGACCTTTACTAAAGTCACTGCTTCTAACATCGCAACGGTGATGATCAGCGCATTCAAATGTATTTATGTAAAATACAGTGTGCAATTGAATTATTTTCGCAGGACCTCAGGGAACAATAAGGCCTTGCTAAAGAGAGGATTTGAAGCGTTTGTAGTTGCACTGAAAGACTAAATGCTAAATGCTAAATGCTAAACATGGATAAGAAATGACAAATACTGACCGTACATTCTGTACTGACACTGATGATGAAGTAGATTTCTCTTACAGAACATGTATTCTTTAGAATAGTCCATATACGTAGTCTCCCCATGACATTCTTCACCCATATTTGCACACTAACAGAATTTGCCATCTAAAACACTTCTCCTAGAACATGATATCACCCATTGGTAGATCAGTCAGACATCTGTATATCCATGTCAGATATATTTTGCCTTCATGGGTAGAGTCCTATATTGTAAGTTTACAGCGTTGTGTATTTGCCTCAGCTGCTGGAGGACTGTACAGTGAAACTGCGTCTGAACTCAGCGGCCAGGCGTATCTTCCTGGCAGATGGCGTGGAGGCCCACGCACCTGAAGACATCCCTCAGGACGCCGACATCTACGTCTCCACGGGGGAGGCATTTGTGGACCCGCTGGCAGAGATCAGAGGTGGGGTGTGTGTGTGGGACCAGGTTTAACTGGAAGCTTCCACAGGGTTATGGGTTTTTCATTCTGATTAAGGCCATAGCAGTCTTAAGCATGTGTTTGTATATGGGTATATGTAACCAGTGATATGGTGAATAAGGTAAGCAAAACACTGAGAAATTGTTCGTTAGTAATCTGACTTGTGGAGAATATTTAGTGAAAAAATAAAAAGCTGATTTTTTTTTAATCATAATATCAGAAATGTACTGTGATATCCACAATACAAACACTTCAGATTGGTACAAAGAGAAATAGCTGTTACATGGTTTCTCTACTTTTATTCCCTTCAGCTGCTGTATTGAGATGTTACTCTCATTTCTATTACAAAAGCTGGCTTTTTCAGCCACAGTAAATGTGCATGTGCTATTTGTCCTGGCCCTGGAGAGAGGCTGTTGGAGAGGAGAGGAAAAAAAAACTGTGCCATCCAACAGCTAAGTTTATTTATGAGGCCTTTGTCAGGCGCCAAGAAGCGGCCCGGAACTTCTGTGCTACAGCTGTGTTTCCTTGGCTGGGTTTCATGGCGACACGCATGGCTGTTCCACGGAGTGGGGTGCGCGGAGCCCGGGCGGCGCTGCCGTTGGCAGGGCCCAGCGATGCTCGGCACAGCCTCTTTGCTGGATCAGCAAGCTTAACCCAGTGAAATCTGGTGCGGCGCGATGGGTTTTGACTGATAATCAATCTTTGGCGTGGCCCGACAGTTGTCACTGGGACGGGGGGAGTGGAGCAGGTGGCAGATGGGGCCTGTCTGCAGAGACCCGGAGGCCGTGAGGTTGTACGCCCAGGCCGAGCAGTGCCTAGCGGAGGTGAACGCCCCGGCACCGAATTAGCACACACCTCTACGGGAAACACAAACATGGCTTATGCACTTGCGCGCCCACAAGCACACGCACATGTGCGTGTAAAAAAACATGCACATGAACATGCATGTGCACATTAAATACACACACACACACACACACACACACACACACACATACTCACACACAACTCTAGTATTATACATATGTCATTCTCATGAATAGTAAAAAAAAACATGATACAACTATTTATGGAGAATGACTAAGATAATCTAGCACATTGCACACAGCTCCTTCTGTAAAACCATTATACACAGCGTATATAGACACAATTATCATAATCAAAATGAACTCTAAATTACCTTGAAACAAGCTCCTCCATGGCTCTGCTGTCAGTTTATTCTAGCCCATGTATTCACTTTGTTTTGCCAAAGGCCATTATACACGTCCCATTTCATGTCTCATGGCTATGATCTGTTAATTGCCTGTAGACCGACCTACTTTCTGTGCTTTTATTACTTTTTATAGTATTCTATTTTTTATGGTTGTTTTTTTGTTTTGTTTTTTTTGTAAATCAGTGTTAGTTACTGTTCAATTATATATGAACATGCCTCCAAATACGATTTCCACAACCACCAGAACCATATCCTCACTTCACACCTTTCTTTCCTGAAAAGAGATTCAAACCCTCTTTGCAGACCAACAGTTTTAGGTGAGACAACCAGACAGGCTCTAGCAATGAAAGAATAACCTTCCAAAAGCACACTCGTTTGAAACAAAAGGCCAGGAACAATAAAACAATAAAAGGGAACAATAAAAGTGAAAAAAGCATTAAATACATGGGCTGCCATTATGTTCAAAGCAAAGCCAATTTTTTTTGCTTTACACCAGGAGCTAGGGAGGGATAGTGAACTGTAAAGAGTGCGTGTGTGTTTGTGTGTGTGTGTGTGTGTGTGTGTGTGTGTGTGTGTGTGTGTGTGTGTGTGTGTGTGTGTGTGTGTGTGTGTTGTGGCCCTTCTCTGAAAAAAGTGAAGCTGTGAGACGAGCCACAGGTGTAAGGTGTGCGGGTGTGAGAGAGAAGCCGGAGCTGTCACTGAGAGTTTTCCACTGTTTGGCCTTGCTGCTGATGTGTTGTGACGGCCCGTGATTGACACGGGAGAGGTGCGAACGGGGGAAGAGCCAAGAAGAGGCGAGGGGGTTGAGCTGTCAGCTGGTCCGTGGGCGGACGCCGGCGTGTTTACATCTCCCCTAACCGCTGACTCCTCTCGACGTCAGGGCGGCGACGACGGCATTGGGGGGGTGTGTGGGGGTGGGGTGTGTGTGTGTGGGGGTGTGGGGGTGGGGGGGTGGGGTGCAGGTAGTGTGCTAACACCTCCCTGTGTCACGCACAGGCACGAGCTTAATTGCTCTGTCATTTTCTGTACTTCAGCGAGGAGCTGGAGCACTGCTGTTAAATGAAGCATGGTGCGCCTCACCTCGCAAGGCTGATGTTCTCCAGAATGTTCCGAGCTCTCTCTCTCTTTTTTTATGTAACTGTACTCGGAGATGAGCTGAAGTGCTCACGTGGTGTGAAATTGCACTGGAGTGCCACCTTCTCTTCTTTTACTCTTAACACAAGTTAATAAAAAAAAAAAAACAAGGCAAACTACTTTTTTAACTGCTCAGAAAATGACATCTTTGCCAATTCAGAATACAATAAAAAGGTATTTCAATTGAGGTTCCTGTTAGCCACTGACTGGAACAACTCCTGCAGGTCCACACTGGTCTGCTGCCTTCTTTGTCTGCACTTTATTCTCCTTATCCAAAAACGTGGTTCAAATGACACCGCGTGTGAAATAAGTCTGTGTGTCTGTGTAGTGTGACTCAAAATATTTTGACCTCTGTTGGTTTAGTGAGTCAAACAGCCGTGTGACAGGGGTTGTTGTCTGAACACAGCATTCCGTGCGCTAGATCCAAGTGAACTGTCACTTCCCATTAGGAGAGATGCTGGGGGAGTTTGCTATGACTTGACTATGACTTGTTCTGTGTATGTAACTTCATTCATTTGCCAGTAAGTTCCATGTTTTTGTAAATGTGAGTCTGTGTATGTTAATATCTGAGCACAAGTACATGTATTCTACCTACCATTTGCATGTGTCTGTGACATGTCTGTGTATGGGTGTTAGTGTGTACATGTCTGTGTTTTGGCTTTTGTGTGTGTGTGTGTGTGTGTGTGTGTGTGTGTGTGTGTGTGTGTGCCACTCGGGTATCTGGTTTTGCATGTGAGTGTGTGTTTTAGCTTGTGTGTGTGTATGTGTGTCTGTGTGTATGTGTGTGTGCTGGTTTTCCATGTGAGTGTGTGTGTGTGTGTCTGAGAAAGAGGCTCACACCTGTCTTGTGCGGGGGCTGGCCCGGGCTCACCTGGGAAAGCTGCTAAAGAATGTGGCAACTCCTCCCTCATTCCTTCCCCCTCTCTCTCTCTCTCTCTCTCTCTTCTCTCTCTCTCTCTCTCTCTCTCTCTCTCTCTCTCTCTCTCTCTCTCTCCCCTGCCCGGCCTGTGTGTTCTGACAGGGTGATTGGCGGAGCAAATGGGCTGCTCATAATGCAGGTCTGAATGCACTGTCTGTCACATGATGGCCATGCCAAGTTATTAAATCCTGCTCTCTGTCTCTCTCAACTGAAAGCCCTAGGGCCTCCCTCACACACCCTGTGTGTGTGTGTGTGTGTGTGTGTGTGTGTGTGTGTGTGTGTGTGTGTGTGTGTGTGTGTGTGCAAGCCCTGTGCTACATCGCTGAGCTTTAGCATGCGTTCAGCTACCCGTGTCTCCGCTACATATCTTCACTCTATTCAACGTGCACTTGTCCATCACAGTATTGTAGGAGGCCAATCTAGGTCTTGGAATTGTATTGATGACTTTTTAGTGTTTTAGACCAGTGCTGGGGAGCTGCATTCCTATGTTGGTCTCCTCCTGACTGTGTGAGATGTGTGCAGTGCTGGCTCTTTGTACCTCAGCAAATGTATATGTCATCAGTATGTTGATAAGTTGTTATGATGTATTTGGTGGCATATAAGGCAAATGTAGATAGTATATTGGCAGATTACTTTATTATTATATTACGATTAAACAGGAAAATGAATCTGGCAGTGAATCTATGTAAATATGGAGTCCTTTGCATGAACACAGAGTTGTTAGAAGGTGTGGTGGCCAAGCATGTAAACAGTCATTTTTTTGTTACGAAGAATAGAATAGTCTCCAGCAGTGTTGGTTTGTTTAGCTAATCATGTGAGATGATTTTACAAACAAGGGTTGGGGGATGCTGGTGGGGGGGGGGGGGGGGTAAGACTGGTGTTTTGAGGTTGGGGGTGGGTGGTGGTATCGGATGCCCTGGGGGGAGCCTCCCCTCGAAAAACACAATATTGAATCAGAGGGAAATAATCACTTGATTAGTGGCAGAGGCATGCTAAGGTGAGTTTTAATTATGGCTAAATTGTGGTATTACCCCCTCACAACCCCCCTGGCATCTGCTGCCATCAGGACCAGGTGATTTATGGGGCCTATCAGAGAGGCCAGCTTGCCGCGGCTTCTGTTTCGCTTAGTGGGAGCCGACAGCCAAGCCTCCGTGATACGCGTGCATGGGTGTGTGTGTGTGTGTGCTGAGGGTTCACCAGTGTGTGAGGACAGCATGGGACAGAGAGGGAACAAGAGCGGGTTTGTGTATATGAGGAGAGAGGGTTTTTTGTGTGTATCTGTGCTTGTGTGTGTGGGGAATGTGTGTGTGTGGTGTGTGTGTGTGTGTGTGTGTGTGTTTGTCTGGAGGAAGGACAGGATAAAGAGACACACCGGTGTGAGGCGGAGAGGGAGTATCTCTGCCTCTCCGAAGCCAAAACAAACTTTCCCCCTCTCTCTCCCCCACTCTCTCTCTTTCCCAGCCCATCTGTCTGTGTGCAGAGAGAGGAGCTGGACACTGGAAGGCCTGGTGCAGTCTGGGGACGACCATGGGCGTGGGGGCACCAGGGCCAGCATGCTCTCGCGCCGCGCCCTCGCACGCCTGTGCCAGGGGGTGCTGCCTGGTGCCCAGCGGGTGCTCATCTTCAGGAATGGCGCCGGGAGAGATGGCTATGAGGTCTCCACCACCATGCAGAGTCTGGAGCAGGTACTGTAACAACCACACCGCACCGCACCACGCCACACCATAATCACCACCACCCTTTTTAAGGATGTAGTGTTATTATATGTCCTACTCTGAACTCATTGGATCAGAGTCATCCAACGATTGAATTCATTCACTAGTTAACGCAATTATTCATGTATTTAAGTATTAGATCATAATGAAATCATAAATCATAATTAAATTGAATAGTTAATGTTGCGTTTTTTGCCCGTTAATAGCCCTTTACCAAACGCATCAGTAGAAGTGAGTGTTTCAGATGAAAAAAGAAGAGGAGACATATTTCATATTCCTCCCATGGCTCACACAGTGCATGATACTCCCATGTTCCCTGGAAAAAAGTCTTTGCATCGCTGCATTTGAGAGGAGGGTGATCTTATGATGGCTGAGGAAGAGAGTAACGGAAAGCGAGACAGAGTGGGGGTGGGGGTGGGGGGGGGGAGGGAGAGAGAGAGGGGATACGGTTAGTTAGATCGTTGTTGGAGCGACATGAGAGCGCTTCCTGTGGGGGTGTGGGTCAAGCGGGGCCGGGCCTGCAGCTCGCTGGCCTGGAACAGACCTGTCTGCTCTCTCTCTCTCTCTCTCTCTCTCTGTCTCTCTCTCTCTCTCTCTCTCTCTCTCTCTCTCTCTCTCTCTCTCTCTCTCTCTCTCTCTCTCTCCGGTCGGCCCGACCAAAGCTGATTTAATATTCCAGTGAAACAGTGAAGAGGCTTTGGCCCCGGCTGCTCCGGCCCATCTGAAATGCTTTGATCTGTGAGGTGTGACCCCCCGCCCCCCCACCCCACCCCACCTCAACCCACCACACTCACACACACACACACACACACACACACACACACACACACACACACACACACACACACACACACACACACACACTCAGGTCCTGCAGTCACTTGGCCGTGATGAAATTCAGAGGGTGATCAGATTCCTGTCCTTTTCTCCCTCCACTGGGTGCAAAATGTGCGTCTAGCCTAATCGGAGTCTGTGACCCGACCAAGGGAATCCAGCTGGAACTAAGAGTGTGTGTATGTGTGTGTGTGTGTGTGTGTATGTGTGTGTAACAGTGACAGAGAGAACATATGTGTGCAGATTTGATTATTATGTCATTAAGGTATGTGTTGGTATTTTATGATGAAATATCTTTGTAGTCAAGAAAAAAAAAACATAAAAAAACTAGAAGGGCGCTGAGAACACAGACCCCAGATCCCGCTCCAAAATTTGAATGGGCTATGCTGTACCCCTCCACCAAGTTCCTTGGCAGAGGTAACAACATGTTCATTTCACTGACTATTAATCACTGAAGTACATGAACTGTCTAACCATGAACCACCATAACCATAAACCATGAACCACGAACCATGCCGCCATTGACATTATGATTATTGGACATTGAGTAGGAACTGAGGCTTGCGTGCACAATCCTCCTGTGAGAGCTCAGTGCTTGACTGTCTTTCACACCAGCTCTCCTGTCTTTGCCAGTCAATTTTCAGGTCCACTCCCGCACAAATCCTCAGAGAGTTTGCTCCACACCTTTGACGCAGACACCCCCCCCCCCCTGCCTTGACGTAGCCTGGTACAATCACACTTTCACCCAATCTAATTGCACAGGCTTCTTCCCTCCAGCAGCAAAATCCAACTTGATTTGTGCCGCACTGTGCAGGCCGAGTGAAAGGAAAAAAAAAAAGTGCATCTGTAAAATCTCATATATCTTATATTGACATGGATTTCAAATCATTTGGGGGGATCACTCTCTGGTGTGAGCTCCAAAGCAATCATTGGTATGGCGTGATGAGAGTCAGAGAGAGCCCGTCGCTGACACCAATGCCATTTACTTCATTCTTTTGTTGCCCCTCCATCTTTCCTGTGGGCCCTAAGAGAGGCGCCATTGGCTGATCATGGACAACAGCCCCTCACAGAGAGCCACACGCTCCTCACTATATCAGCCTCACACCCATGCAACCATACACACACACACACACACACACACACACACACACGCACATGCACCCATGCAGCACACACACCCATACACCCACACACCATACACACATACACACATACTCCCATACACACATACACACATACACACATACTCCCATACACACATACACACATACACACATACTCCCATACTCACATACACACATACACACATACACCCATACACACATACACACATACACACATACACACATACACACATACACACATACTCCCATACTCCCATACACACATACACACATACACACATACTCCCATACACACATACACACATACTCCCATACACACATACTCCCATACACACATACACACATACTCCCATACACACATGCACCCATGCACACATACACACATACTCCCATACACACATACTCCCATACACACATACATACATACACACATACACACATACACACATACTCCCATACACACATGCACCCATGCACACATACACACATACTCCCATGCACCAGTCTGACTCAAGCATCTTACAGTTGCTTGTAACATGCGGCCCTTCATGCACTCTCCTCAAACTCAAAGATATGCTCTAATGCTCTCTGTCTCTCTCTCTCTCTCTCTCTCTCTCTCTCTCTCTCTCTATGTCTCTCTCTCTCCCTCTCTCTCTCTCTCTCTCTCTCCTCTCTCTATGTCTCTCTCCCTCTCTCTCTCTCTCTCTCTCTCTCTCTCTCTATGTCTCTCTCCCTCTCTCTCTCTCTCTCTCTCTCTCTCTCTCTTTTCCATGCACTTTAGTTCCTGGATGTGTGCACTGAGAAGTTGCACCTCACTGCCTCAGCAAAAATGGTCTTCAACTGGAACGGAAAAGCAGTAGAGGACCTTAACCTCGGTATGTTGTTTTTGTATGTTTATTTAACCTTGTTCAAATGCATGACATTTATGCTCATTCTAGTCGTTCATGACTTTGAAATAGATACATATTTTTAACTAGAAAGCAGGCAAACGATATACATTACCATGGACCACCATGATCCTGCGCGGGTATGTTTATGTTTGCTAATTTGCTATCATGCTGTCATCCCATACATGTGACAGTACATGGAAAGGATTCATTTAATCAGCACCTCTGCTGTCCGGTTATCGAGCTCAGAATGTGAGCAGTCCTGGCACCTGTCTGTGCCGGGTGAGGTGCGGAAAAAAACACAGAGATGTCTGTTAAGTGACTTGTCAGACGGGCCCCTTGCGGTCCCCTCGGATGTGAATGAGTGGCCCTTTGCACTGGCCCCGAGTGGCGGAGCGGCGCTGCTGAGAGAGCAATGGGCTGTGGGGTGTCAGAGCGAGCGGATGAGCCTGTGTGATACTGAACTGACAGTCACTGAGGGAGATGGCCAACCTGGAGTGGACAGCTTCCACATGCTCGGGCCTCTATCTCTTTCTGTGCCCTCTCTCTCTCTCTCTCTCTCTTTTTCCTCTCCCTCACTCATTCTCACTTTCTCTGTCTTTCTCTCTCTCTCTCTCTCTCTCTCTATTTTTTCTCTCTCTCACTCATTCTCACTGTCTCTGTCTTTCTCTCTCTCTCTCTCTCTTTCTTTCTTTCTCTCTCTCTCTCTCTCTGTCTGTCTGTCTGTCTCTGTCTTCCCCCTGAGAGGATGGCAGTGGTGCGTGGGCTGGCTGCTTTTTCTCTCGGGGCCCCGCTGGCACCCGGGGTGTGAGTGTGCGGAGACACGGGGACGTTGAGTGATGGAGGGAGAGGAGTGATGTGCCCCGGCCCCTCCGGTCGCCCACTCGCCACAGCTCGGGTAATGCGACGTGGCACGCCGTAACCCAGCCTGACGGACAAGGCGTCACTCACACTCCCCAAAAACACAGACGCATGTAGTCATGCAAACTTACACGTGCACACACACACACTCACACACACACACACACACACACACACACACACACAGGGGCCAACACACACTTGCGCAGTCTCACTCAGTCTCTCTCTGTCTCTCTCAAGCACACACACACACACACACACACACACACACACACACACACATGCACATTTGTGCAATCTCACCCAGTCTTTCTCTCTGTAACACGCACACACCTACCCTTGTACAGTCGCACCTAGTCTCTTTCACACACAAACGGCTCACGCACAGATGTCCATCCTAATGGAGACGCATGTTCCTGAAGAGAGAACTCCTCTTTACTTAGCATCATCCTTGGCTGAGTTTAGAAGAGGACCATGTACTGGGCTGCTACAGGATGCCTTCATGGGGTGTTTTTTCCACTCGTGCTAAGCGTCTCGATTCCACACCGACTCCACATCTCCAATTCAAATATGTCAGTAAAACAAGCACAACAAATCATTACTGTCCCGAATGACGATACATGCGATCACACCCCACAAACAAACAAACAAACATGCCATGTCAAGCAGGCGCTGCAGACGGTATGAAGACGGTGTGATATGCGGAGCAGGGGTGTTGGGGTGATGGGGGGGCTCTGTGGCAGGGGGGCTTCCTCTCACCCCTGACACCCCCAACCCCCCACCCACCCTCCCCCCTCCCCCCTCACACACACCACTCCACCACCCCACCATGCCGGGGCAGAGGGGGCCGTCTCTCACAACTGGCCCAGCGCGAGCTGCTCCGGAGCAAAGTGCGAACGTGATTATTGACTGTGGCCGCCCCCTCTGGGCTCGTACACACTCACACACACGCGCACACACACACACACACACACACACACACACACACACACACACACACACACACACACACACACACACACTTGAACTCCTCTGTGTGTTTGTCGGCTGTCACCTGCTCTGGTCTTCACACGGGTTCACACTCTCTTTTTACCACTCCACACAAGCGTGTCCCTTGGAAATTTTAGATGAGGACTGGGCCAAAGAATATCATTCTGACACTTTCACTCGCACAAAAAGAGAGAAAGAAAGAAAGAGAGTGAGCAGAGGATTAGATAAAGACAAAATTACAGATGGAAGGAATTTTTCGTCTAATACCAAGACTTGTTTTTGATGAACCCTCTATTTCGATATTTGTACAATAAAGACTCCTGTTACCAAAAGAAATCAATAAGACCCAGCAACAAGCATAGCCACAAATTCAGCTACTGTACATCGCCATGCACTTTCAGCCATTATGTAGAAGGACATACAAAGTAAATGAAAAGAGTACATGCTTGTGACCGTCTTATGCTATAGCCAGTCCCTCCAGGATTTTGCGGATTTTTGCAGATTTGGGAAATTCAAGTAAATTCAGGTGGATTTCCCACAACTGCAATTGTGGGTTGCATTCTCTCTTAATTGCATAATTTCCAACTGATTTTATTTCAATCAAAATTTTATCCACATTTTTTGAGAAGCAGCAAATTCAGTCACCTTTGGCCGCAACAATCACAACAAACCCTTGCGAGATCCTGGAGGCGATGTCGAAGCCACCAGCCACGAAGACCCATTACAGCGGCACAGTCCAGCGCAGCTGTGCCGGCGTGTTTGAGTGGATTTGTCAGGGGTAAGAGATATAAATATGTTGGGAAAAGGCCCACACCTCCCTGGTAATTTGGGTCCCCATTAGGGTTCAGGGAGCGTGCGAGCGATCGGCAGAGTGAGTCTGAATGTCTCCTTTAGTGGCCACACTGCTCAGAGGCTGGGCCCCAGCACGGCAGACCTCTTCACTCTCAATTTAACCCAAACACTGATGAACACCCTGCAACTCTCGCAAACACACCCACACACACACACCCACACACACACACACACACACACATACACAAGCACCCGGCCTCACAATGAGACACACTCCTACTTGCACTCACATACACTCCCTCCTCAGTGCACATGTACAATAACACACCCTCACACTAACTCAGTGACACACAGACATACACACACACACACACACACACACACACACACCCACCCACACACACACACACACACACACACACACACACACACACACACCCACAGAGACACACACACACACAAGACTGCATGTTGAATCTAACACCAGATTTCATGGAGGGAAGAGTAGATATAGTTGCAAGTTATCAATCAGCAGGCGCGAATAGAGGCGGCAAGGCATTAAGAATTCACATCGTTTTCAGTCCACTCGCTCAAGCAGAAGATCAGCCTGCATATTTAATGCACAGCTATTTCCCTCAATTTAAAGGAAAGCATGGCCCAGGAGGCATTCCATAAAGCAGGGAGAGGGATTGTACGTGTGTCTGTGTGTGTGTGTGTTTGTGTGTGTGTGTGTGTGTGTGTGTGTGTGTGTGTGTGTGTGTGTGTGTGTGTGTGTGTGTGTGTGTGTGTGTGTGTGTGTGTGTGTGTGTGTCTGTGTGTGTGTGTGAGAGAGAGAGAGAGAGAGAGAGAGAGAGAGATAAAGAACTAGGGGGAGGTTTAGTGGGCAGCCCATTGCTTGTCCACTGTCCATTCAGACTCAAAGTCCACACACCCCATGCTGGCATTTTAAAGACATTCAGCCTCCGTCCCTCTCCCCTCTCTCTTGAGATGAATCTCTTCTTCTCTTTTCTTTTTTTTTTTTTTTTTTTTCTCCTCATCCTCCTCCTTTTTTTTCTAGTCTTCCCCCGGTGGGTACGTCTCTGTCCCATTAGGTTACAATGTGCAAATCACCCACTCTGCTCCGCTCCCCTCTCCTCTCCTCCCCTCTGCTCTCCTCTCCTCTCCTCTCCTCTGCTCTGCTCTGCAACAGCACTGCCAGCATCCCCCCGGGTGTACGCTGTCAATGTAATGGGATCGCGGGAGAGCAAAGCAGCTGTGAAAGATTGCTGTAAGTACGTCAATCGGCCGCTTGTCACTCCGCCCCCGCCGCCACCGCGGTGGCCAGAGATCCAAATTCGAGTCGGCATCAATATTTAAGAAAACAATCACAAAAAAACAACCACCTGAGGGCCCCCCTCGCCGGCCCCTTGGAGTAGGCAACTGCACACGAGGTGTGATGGAGGCAGCTGTCAGACGGGCTTGTTGGTGTGTGTGTGTGTTTGTGTTTATGGGTGTGTTTGTGTGTGTGTGTGTGTGTGTGTGTTTATGGGTGTGTTTGTGTGCGAGAGAGTGTGTGTGTGTGTGTGCGTATCACACCATGAAAGCCAGCATTCCTGTACTGGAATTATGCCTCGACAACAGTTTCCGGCCCAGGTAATCACATTACCGCGTCCCTCCTTTTGCTCTCCCATCCCGCGGATCTGATTCACCCGGGATAATTATTCCGTTCGCGACTCCACGAAGCACGTGCCATTGCGGCACATCCTCCTCCGGAAGACTCACCTTGCATTATGGTTCCCCACGCCCCTCCCCCCCCCCCCCCCCCCCCGTCAATCCAGACGACCACTTGTGCGCCAGGCGGGGGGTTGACTTGGCGGAAAAACACGCTCACTTGGTCCCACGCTTGGTTTGTGTGAAGCTTGTTGTTAAGCATCATGGTTCATTGTTACCTTTTGGGATTCCACTCAGTAACTCGTCAGGCTGACATAATCCTTCTTTCACCCCTACTTTATTCTTATCTATCAGATATCTATCGCACTCTCTCTCTCTCTCACTCTCTCTCTCTCTCTCTCATTCTCTCTCCCTCTCTCCCCATTTCTCAATCGTTCCGTCTCTTTCACACACTCTCAAACACATATACATGCACACGGGGACACACACCCACACACACACACACACACACACACACTCTTCTTTAGCTCCGCTCACCTTTCCTCTCTGTCGCCTCTTGCCAGGAGGCCCCTTGTTTCTGCAGCTCACCGAGCTTCACGCGGTCCTCATCCACCAACAATGAAAGGAGCTTTCAGCAAGGCTGGTTCCAATTCATCTGTGATAAATGAGAAGATAAGGCAATCAGTGCACACCATGACACTGTGTGCAGCTAGTTAGGCACACTTCGGGCCCATTCAGGTGTGCCTGTGAGTCCTACAGTTGGGGGGGCCTACGTATATATATATACACACACACTTCTCACACACTCCGCCGCTGATGGTGGCCATGAGGCATGCCGGAGATTGGGAGGCTTGCCGCCGTCCTTCCAGAATCATCCAATCCTTCATCCAGCAGGCCTGCCACTCTGTCAGGGATGCCTGTAGACCAGGGGGGGCTGTTGCCAGTGGCACAGTCTGTTAGCATTGGGATGGGGGAGATGTGGAGGGGAGCTGAGAGCAAGGCTGTGTGTGCTCACCTGCATGGGCGCTTCTCTCTTGCTATGATGCAGTCCCCCGGCTGGATGGCTGTCTGCGGGGCTCCGGGGCCCCGTCACGCGGCCCTCTGTGGGCATCCAGAGGAGAGGCGCTCAGCGTGGCAGGAGTCCAGACCTACGTGAGGGAGACGGTGAAGGCCCTCAGGCAGAGGCTCACAGCTGGCAGACAGCACCTGAAGCAGGTGAGTCCATTCATCTACAGAGGAAGTGATAGTGGAGAGAAAGAGAGAGAGAGAGAGAGAAATATAAATGACTGTATCATTAGCATGACTACATGTGAGCTGCATGTATGAGCTGAATTTGAATTTGAGCAAGAGAGAAATGTTGCTTTAGCGCTTGCATGAGATTGACAGCTGTATAACTGCCTATTAACCTGCCTGAGGCATGCATAAAAAAAAACGGTGTCCTTGTGTATAGCTGCGTGCTGCAGCTACAGCGTGGCGTTTCTATCAGAACATCAGGCACTGGATTCATGCGTTTGCATACAGAACTTTCATAACCCACCACTCCCACCCTCCTCTTCCTAACACCCAAGCAAGTGCCAGCTTGCATTCTGTGGAATACAGTACCTGTGATTGCAAGAGGTTAAAACATGGTTTTTTTTTTTTTTTTTTTTTT
>NC_045154.1:30143035-30163035 GCF_900700415.2 Clupea harengus
TTTGATTGTTATTAACCCTGTCGCATCAAGTTCATTTCCTTTTTGTTCTGAAAACTGCTCTGTGGGTTGTATACCACTGAATACAATAGTGATGGCTCTATCTATGAAGGACAGATTTTTAGGAAGTGACAAGTCTTCTGCACCAGTGAAAGAACGCCAGCTTCTGTCAGGTGACTGGCCCCCCTCACACCCCCCTTGGGCTGTCCAATAATTCCACGCACAGTTCACAGCCAGTAACCCACGGCCGCTGGAGGCCTCCCGATATCAGCGGGCATCTGTCATCACGCGGCAGCTTACCTCCATGGAATCTGCCTACCCTCATAACCATCTGACCCTGAGCGCCGCTCGGATAATGTCTGTCCTCCTTTTGCAAAACACTTCAAGAAATGCTCTTGATTTTTTTGTCTTTTTTTTTTGTCAGATGCTTCCCAAAACTGCTCTGGTTATGTTTTTTTTCAGACACTGTGTGACAATCACCAGCAAAGAAACAGTACAGCTAATGACACAATAAATCCACCATCATGAGCTCCCATACCTTTATAAGAAACCATTCCGTGAGAAAGGGGCTCATGTTAAGGGTCCCTAGCACGCTCTGCTTCAGTCTCTGGGCTCCTAATGCGTCGAGTGGTATAATGGCAGGGCTGGGTATTAATATCAGGAATTGAAAAAAGCCTGGTGTATTTTTGGCCCTTTTTTTTACTCAGTCTGTGGTGTTTTTAATTGAGGGCCTGTGCGTTAGTGGGGAGGGTCGAGGCGTTGTTCCGCCGGCTCGGTGTCAGGCTCCTCCGGAGGGGTGCGCCGCTCCTGCCCGCCGCTCCTGCCCGCCGCTCTCCCACCCCTGACTCACGCAGGCACTGGGTACGGCTGGCTGGGGGGAAGTGACGGGCTCTAATTGCCCTCCGCGGAGATCTAACACCCCTGTGGAAAAAGGCAGTGAAAGGAGAGGCGAAGCCCGAGCCCCGGCTCCTGTCTTCTCCATTGTGCGAAAATAAATACATACAGTTTGTGTCCCAGGGTGTGAAATAACACACCAGGGCTGGCGGGATTTGCACTGGTCATTTCATCCCCAGCTGCAGGCCGAAAACAAAATTACTCATTGTCTATCGGGGGAGCGACGCGCAGGACGCAGGAGCCATTGTGCTCTCAAGTGGGGACCTCGCTGGGGCTTTAAGTGTGGTTTATCCAGCTGTAGCCACGCAGGAGCGCGGAGGAGCGCCGGGGGTTTTCCCAGCTGACTGCTCCTCCTGCGCCCGCATTAGGGATATTCCATCAATATCACTTCACCAGTTCATTTGGGGTGGTTTGAAATGGCCGATTTTTTTTTTTATTGCAGGAAATCATTTTAGAATTTTTTTTTTATTAGGGATATTCCATCAATATCACTTCATCAGTTAATTTGGGGTGGTTTGAAATGGCCGATTTTTTTTTTATTGCAGGAAATCATTTTAGAATTTTTTTTTATTTACTGCATCGGCACCCGAGATGTAACATGTCTGTTACAGGATTTGGCTATGTAATTCCTGTGTGCGACAAAACAGAAAATGTCATGTCATACATATATCACGAGCGCCTGTGAATTTGCACAGCTTGAAAATGTAGAGAATTTTGCTAAAGGCTGCCTTAAAATGTGTATTTTGTGGTTCCTTGCGTATGCAGACCAGAATGAAAAGACCATCATGGTGTGTTTTGTCCTCGCTGGCCCTGACGCTGACTGGAGCTGGTGTGGGTGTGAGTCCCACGGTCCCCAGCGCTCGGGCCGGAGAGGGGGATGCGTTCAGTCTGCTCTCTGTCACTCCTTGTTATTGCGGAGCGCCCTGGCGGCACCTGAGGGAATCAGAGTCGCCCGGGCTCCCCGTCACAATCTGCATAACGCTGGCTGAAGGAAGGGTCACGCCGGGCCAGCCACTGTTGAAAACCACCCCACTACTGCAAAACACTCCCAGGGACCAGTTTTTTTTTTTTTCTGTTTCTGTTTTCTATTCTTCTATTTTAGCAAATGTGTCTTTCCTTCCACATTTTTGTCTTCATGCTCTCTCTCTCTCTCTCTCTTTTTCTCCAGCCTGTCTCCATGTCTGTCTGTCTCAGACTCTCTGTTTTTCTCTCTGTGTTGCACTCCACTAAGCCTGACAAAACAAAGTGTCACCAGCATATTCCCGTCATGGTCCAAGCATCAGAGCAGCAACCTTGTGTGTGTGTGTGTGTGTGTGTGTGTGTGTGTGTTGAGCTCGGAACATGTCTGGGAGTGCGTGACAGAGGCCGCTGGTCTAGAGAGGATTTGCACAGAACAGAAATGACTGCAGAGGGACTACACACTGGGCAGTGAACAGGACACACACACACTGGGCAGTGAACAGGACACACACACACTGGACAGTGAACAGGACACACACACACTGGGCAGTGAACAGGACACACACACACTGGGCAGTGAACAGGACACACACACACTGGGCAGTGAACAGGACACACACACACTGGACAGTGAACAGGACACACACACACTGGGCAGTGAACAGATGTGTGCTAGAGGGCATTGCTCCTACGTCTTCTCAATGTTGCAGAGAGATTCAGGACCAGCTGAATAGGAACACTGTATTTTTGGTTGTAGATTTCAATTTTGTATTACATTTTTTTTTTGTGTGTGTGCATTTATTCAAATGTTATATATCAATTACAGTAATGTCTATTTTTCACCCCCTTGCCATTCCATTAGGTCTATTTTTTTAGATTTAGGTAATCTAATCTACTGAGTATGCATAAAACTCAATAAAGATGTACATTAGATATCTACCAGGCAGACACTTCTAGTGTCGTTTCGTTTCAGAAAAGGCCTTGAAAAATTACAAAAAATGTCCTATACACTACAGTACCCTTAGTCCGTTTCTTTTAGATATTTCATTTAATGTATATGTAGGAAAATCTATTGTGGTTTCAACCTTTACATAATTAAACATAATGTTATGGTTTACACGTTCCAGAATTTGCTCTTAATTGTCGGTGCTACTCTCCTAAGCTGTGTCAGCTCCCCCCCCCCCCACAAACCCATTAGTCCCCTGGATCCCCATCAGAGAGAGAGAGACTGAGGTGGAGTGAGATCCCTGTTAGACGGAGATGTCAGGATCTGAACTCAGAGATGTTCCGTGGAGTCGCAGGAGTGAATCGGGGGGGATGGTGGTGGTGGTGAGGGCAGATGCCTGCCAGACCTGCAACATAACAATTAGCATCCAGGGAATGACAGGCATGGCTGCATCATCTCTGCCACTCCGCTGGGCCCACCGCAGAGGTACCGTGTCATGTGTCATCCCTCATCCCCAAACAGGACCAGGAGCTCAGAGCAGAGAGGTTCTCGTCGCTCCGCGCGCTCATCTACATTTATCTCAACAAAGTAAGCTGTGCGTCTGGACATCCTAAGCATTTAATTCACTGCGCTGTCTCTGTAGGGCAATAACAGGCGAAAAAACCTTCATCCGTCATTATTTTTCTCCTGTCATCGGTTCCTTTTCATTGCTTTTCTTCTGTTACCTAATTCTTCTGTTATCAAATTATTCAGACCCCTTCACTTTTTTCGCATTTTGTTATGTCAGAACTAAATTATGCTAAAATCGTTTAAATTATTTTTTCCCCTCATCAATCTACAGTCTCATCACCCCATAATGACAAAGCAAAAACTGGATTTTAGATTTTTTTGCAAAATGATCAAAAAGGAAAAACTGAAATATCACATTGACACAAGCTGACATTTGACACTTGAAATTTAGCTCAGGTAGGCACCCATTACCGTTAATTATCTTTCACCAAGAACTTGATAGTCACCCTGGCTGAGCTGCAGAGAACGTGTGTGGAAAGGGGAGAAACTTCTAGAAGGATAACCATCACTGCCTGCAACACTCTGTCACACATCTGAGCTTTATTACAGAGTGGCCAAATGGAAGCCTCACCCCCATGAACGACACTGGAAAGTGATGGAATATAATTTATACCATATATTGAAGATTCAGTCTTAGGTTTGATCAGTCAGGATTCAGGTTTATTCTTGAAGAATGGCGGCCGACCACTGTGAGACAGAGACTGAGGATCCATCCTCCCTCACAGAACTTCACCTCAGCATATCTGACTTATTCCTTGAGGAACAGTCTGTTAAATACACTGATATCTAAGGGGTGTTACGTCTATTAAAATGGGGGGGGAGGTGAGACCAATGTCGCACCTCACTCCCCTGGTCAAAATCAAGTATATTCACCCAGGAACTGTTTACATCCAAATAAAAGTAACAATTATAACTAGGTATAATATCATTGAATAATTGACTATGGCATATTCTTATGACCTATGCCGGTCCCTTCAAAAGTCCGCTTGAAATTTGGAAGCCAAAAAGCACCCAAAGGACTCTCAAACTGTGAGAAATAAGGTTCAAGATGAGAAACATATTGAACTGTTTGGCCTCTAGGCTAAGCATCATGTCTGGAGAAAACCAGGCGCTTCTCATCACCTGCCCAATACCATCTCTGTTGTAAAGCATGGTGGTGTGGGCAATCATGCTGTGGGGGACTGGGCGACTGGTCAGGGTTAAGGGACAACAGAACGGAGCGAAGTACAGATATCCTTATTGAAAACCTGGTCCAGAGTGGACCTCAGACTGAGCTGAAGGTTCATCTGCTAACAGGACAATGACCCTAAGCACACAGCCAAGACGATGCAGGAGTGGACAACTCTGAATGTCCTTGAGTAGTCCATCCGCAGGCCTGACTTAAACCCAATCGAACTTCTCTGGAGAGACCTGAAAATGGCTGTCCACCGATAGTAAAATTCCAGTTTTATCCTTTTTAATAAATTGGCAAACATTTCTAAAATACTGTTTTTCCTTTGTCATTATGGGGTATTGGGTGTGGATTGAGGGGTTGAAACGAATTTAAACGATAAACTTAATTATATTCTGACTCTATTGCTGTGATCTAGGATTCTGAAAGAAGTGCTGTAAATAAAACAAGACAACCAATGATTTGATCTGAATTGGAGAGTACATTTATCCTTTAAGCCAAACACACCGAAGGCATCACGTGAGCCATGGTTCTGCACAGCACAAATGCTTTGCCTGGGATGTTTAGTGTGCGCTTGACCAGATGGTTGGTGAAGGGCCCAGGTCTGTCGGCACTGGCCACGGACCAACTAGGTCATCAATACACGCATGCGGCATGTGCGCAAGTCATCTGTTTGCTTAAAGTGGAGCGTGTCTCCTCTGTCTTTGTGTGTGTGTGTGTGTGTGTGTGTGTGCGCTTGTGTGTCTTACATATGTCCGCCTCACCTCCGTTCCCTGCCCCACTGAGATCCAAGACCTCTTGTTTTATCACTGACCAGCTGCATCTGAATCCTCTGTTTCATTTGTGTATAGTGAGTGTCTTATCTCAAAGTTAATATGGCAGTTTGATGTGTCAATATTATGTAGAAAACCCTCTTTCTAACACCTTTACAGGCACAGGCTTGAAAATATGATCTAAAGCCCATTCACTTCACTTTGAGTGTTGTGAGTGACTTTTTAGAGACCACCTCAAATAGAAATTCTGTTGAATTTCTCTTGAAAGGACAAAACGTGTGACGTGATAAACAGCATCCACAGTGTCATACCTCCGCTCGTGGGAGGGAGCTGGCAATTGCGCCTATTTTGCAGACCAAATTATACTTGTTATTGGTTAAATGACTCGGAAGGGAGCCGGTGGCTGGAGTAGATAGACCATCAGCCGTCTGAGCTAAATGTGCACTGGTCGTGTTTGTAGCAGGCTAAAGGTGTAGCATCGCCACGCTAATGACATGCAAAAGGAAGTGTCCCCCTGCCAGAGGGCTCGGGTAGTGGCCCCCGTCTCCTCGCTCACGCTTGACCTCCCCCGTGTTGGCCTGACAGAGGCTCTTTGTGTACACAGAGGCAGCCCCTCGCGGGTCACCAAAGAAACATTAATATTTCTCAGCAGGATGGAGGGGAGGTGAAGGGGTGGGGGGGTGAAGGGGTGGGGGGGTGCGGGAGAATCAGGGGTGCAGTGCATTACCTAGCCATTTTCATCCCAATCCAGCCCCACCCCGGCACAATTTACTCCTCACTCTTCGCTTTTATTTTCATATCATAACGCACAATCACACACATATTTTTAATTGCCACTTTGTTCAATTCAACTCCCTCCACCACCACCGCCGCCCCCCCCCCCCCCCCCACCTTCATTGGAAGGAGAATTAAAAATAGGAGAGCTTTGTTAGGAATCTCATTAGCCAACTCTCGAATATTGTTATCTCAGCCATATTGTGATGGTGACTGACGGCAGTCTGTTATTACTGTCAGTTGAAATGAGGCATAACAGACAAAGATTGACTGACAGGCTGTGATAATGGCTCCACGGCGAACATGAAGTACCTAATTGGCTTTGGAGCGGAGCGGAGCGGAGCAGAATGGGGTTGGCTGAGAACAGGGAAGAAGGGGCTCGAGAGTTCATAACCAACGGGAGCGAGTTAAGCAAGTTGGAGCAGTATGGATGGACTCCCTCCCATGCAGAGTGTGTGTGTGTGTGTCAATGCCCTAATATCAGTGTCATGCTAAAAATGATATGTGAAATGATGTTATTAGTTTCCAGGGGGAAGTTTACGTCTTCAGAAGATCAGAGGGTAGATTTGTGTGTTTGATGTGATGATCATTTGCAATGGAGCTGTGTGTGTGTGTGTGTGTGTGTGTGTGTGTGTGTGTGTGTGTGTGTGTGTGTGTGTGTCTGTGTGTGTGTGTGTGTGTGTGTGTGTATGCCCTTGCCCTGATATCTCATGCATGATTCTTAATAATTGCAGCTCATTTTTGATCCCTTTTCTCTGAACATCAGTCATAACCCCGACCGGCCTGATAACGCACCACGACAAGCTTTCTCTCCTCCATGATGCCATTGTGGCGATTGGATCAAACAGGAGGGCCTCTCTCAAAGGGCTGCTTCTGCCCAGTGTGACTGCTGCTGAAACTACATATCAGGAGTCCTGATCCCTTCCCTTCCCTTCCCTTCCCCATCCCCACATGCACCTGCCCCTGCCCCTGCCCCTGCCCCTGCCCCTGCCTAGGCCACTGGTGGGGGTGGATATCAAAGCTCCACGGCTGGGGAAGGGTGGAAGGGGGGGGGGGGGGGGTGGATGGAGCTCCTGCCTCCTGAAGAGGATTAGTGCGTCTCCCAGGGAGAGCAGAGGGAACGTGGAGTGAACACCTGCCATGGTGTCAATAGAGTGGCTGCGGAGCACCGCAATCAGACACAGCACGCCAGGCCCAACAGGAAAGGCAGGCGCTTGGGGGTGGGGGTGGGGTTGGGGTTGGGGGGGTATGATGAAGGTTTTTCGGGGGTGGGGTGGGGTGTGTGCGTGTGCGTTTGTGCGTGCGTCAGTATGTGCGTGTGCGTGGGTCTGTGTGTTGGGGTACAGTAATTGCCCTAGGGTTTTGGTGGACCATTTTAAAAATGACTTGCACATCTTTTCAGGACCGTAAATAGGAGATTATTAAAATCCTCTATAAGTGATTAGGCGAGAGAAGTCTAATTTCCACTTCAGGACATTCTTCCTTATTGTTTCTTGGACAATGACAGAAAAATGACAAGGGGCAAAAGAACTGCTATTCTTTCTGGCTCCTTTGTCACTTTCAAAAGATGTTTAGGCATCTGTCACCCCACTGTAATTACTCCGAGATCCGTCACTTTCTCATAACACTGGAGTAATCAATCTCCATTATGCCCAGTTTCACACTTGCAATAATGATCTTTTGGAGGATAAAAAAGATCTCATAACCTCCTATCAATGCCTCAGCAGTTCCATCACATTGTCTCAGTGCTGGCACATAATGACCGTCCATGACACTCTTGAAAGACTTCCTTGACCTCGTGGAGAGGCTTACCCCCTTCCAGTCTCTCGCCCCCTCTCTCCTCCGTCACCTGGGTTGCCGTGGCGATTGTCTTTCTGTCTTTCACAAGTGCCATCTTATCACCTCCCGTCCTTCATCCCCTGCTAATACGTGCACCCCTCTTCAACTTCGTCTTGAGCTAAATGGAGACCTGTCATTAAGGGTCCTTCTCCACTGAGGAAATGGTGGCAAGGGGGAAGGCTACGAGGGGAACGTTGATCTCCTACACAGAGAATCAACTGAAGGAGCAATGGAAGAGTTTGGCCTTTCTTTTGCACAAAACTCGAGAGGGTTTTGTCCTTAAGTGGGGGGCCAGTGGCAAACACACTGAAGGGTCTGAGGTACACGGCACTGACATCCCGTCAAAGTGCTATTCGACTATTCAGTGAATATCTTCTTAAGTCGCCTTTACAGCTTAATTTTCTGACTCTTTGAACTTCCCTTGTTCCGTGTCTCTCTCATTCGCCTCTTCCCTCAGTGCTCTCTATCAGTGCTCAGTGATCTCTATGAGACAATGACAGTTGAACAAAGTAGGCGGATGTTTGACAGAAGAATGTGCGTCTTCTATTCAATTTGTACCGATTGTCTAAAGTCTTAAATTCGTTTTTTTCAGAGACTTAGACAAAGATGGAAAGACCCACTGTTCACCTTCCAAAGTGCTGTTATGTTTGTGCATTTTCAAACTCAAGCGCTTGTCCGACTTGATGAATCCTCAATCAAAACCTGAACAAGTTTCTTTCCTCCGCTCACCAGCACCTAAAGCGTCACCTCTTGTCACCTTCTCCTCACTTTCCCGCTTCGGAAAAGTTCAACCTGTTCGTCAGACTGAGAGATTAGTTTGGACTCTGCTGAAACCGCAAAGAGCTGCAAGCTGGGAACGAGGAAGAGGAGGTGGAGAAACAGGAGGAGGAGGTGGAGGAGGGCAACTGTCAGTACACACATTACCAAGGTTACGGACAGGTGATGAGAGCGCGTGACGGAGCGACCCCTAATCACAGTGTTTTTCATGAGTGGACGCCGTCTCGTTACTGCCTTAATTAAGATTCCCATCAGCCTTCGCCGCCTCTTCTGCTGTTTTGACAGAGGCTGTTAGACGTCTATCTTTTATCATCGCCTGGCTTGCGCTACGGTCTTTTCAGACGCAGCCTACCTCTCTGTCTCGTATTGATTTGCAGGCGCTCTCCTCAGTACCCCTCGCTTCTCTTTATTTACCCAATCTGACCAGGGCTTCGACACAAAGCTGGAAAGAGATATGATTACTGCCAATTATGGAGCTCTGCGGATGTCAGTGCGCTAAATAGCTGGAATATTGACAGAATGCTAAAATGCCAAAACATCATCATCATCATCATCATTGCCATCATCCGCCAAGCAAGAGGCTATTTCCCACCTCAGCCCCACCTCCATCAGTGGTCCAATCCCCAGAGCCAGTGCAGTCCAATGGGGCAGGGATCAAGAGGGCGCGAGTCAAGAGGCCTCTGATTGAGCTCGCCTCCCCAAAACAGAAAGCCTCTCTCTCTCGCTCCCTGACAGCACAATCAATCCAGAGTTGTGTATTGATTGGCCAATATCACAGTTGCTTTCTAATGAAAGGGTAGGGATGAGAGAGAGCGAGAGAGAGAGAGGAAAGAGAGAGAGAGGAGAGAGAGAGGAGAGAGAGTGAGTGAAGGAGAGAACTTGGGGACGGAGAGAGGGAGGGCTAGAGTGTCGAGTGAGAGGGCTGGAATTACCTTTCGATTTGCTCTGGGGTCTACTACTGTTGGGACTCTCATTTTGCTTCGCCACCTTTCTCTCTCTCTCTCTCCCCCTCCCTCCCTCTCTCCCCCTCACACCCCTCATCCCCCTCCTGATCAATACTGCATCATCCAGTGTGGGGCCGGTAATTACACCAATCTCCCCCCCCCCAACATACACACACCCTCTCATCTTCCCCCTCCACCCCTCCCAAACCAGCACAGAGATCCAAACACCGACATGGGGGGACAGGAGGCTGGGGGGGGGGGAAAGGTCATGCAAAAATCAAGCCGGTGGAGCTGAAGGTGACGGGTGAAGAAAGGATCCCCCCCCCTTTGGCTCGGCCGTGTGGCGGGGCGAGTGCTTAGCCGAGGCGCCGTTTTTTTTTTTGTTTAATTACTGTAATTTTCCACCCAAGCCGGTGAGTGAGCTGATGGAGTGAGGCACTCTCCTCCCCGCTGTTCCTGACGGGGTCTGATGGGCCTTCAAATTACGCATTGACTCGGCCCATTTCCTTCCCCACTCAGTGTTTAGCACTAATAATCTGCAGTCGCCTCTCTCTCTCTCTCGCTCTCTCTCTCTCTCGCTCTTCTGTGTCTGTCTTTCTCTCTCTCTCTCTGTCTGTCTGTCTGTCTGTCTGTCTGTCTGTCTGTCTGTCTGTCTGTCTGTCTGTCTGTCTGTCAGTCAGTCACTCTCTCTCTCTCTCTCATCCCATCACTACAACCCATCACACTTCAAACAAACAAATTCGCACACACACACACACACACACACACACACACACACACACACACATTCCCCCGCTACCTCTCAGTCCCTGATGTTGAAGTGGTAATTACCCCGTGTGAAATCCCCACTGCTATCACAGCTGTCTGGCCCCATCTCTCTGCCCAGGTCAGCCTGGCCACGGCTTAGCTGCTAAGCCACTGGTCATGATGTGGACAGCCACTCTTTTTAATCCCTTTCCCTAAAATAAGATAACCTAATGAGCACCAACTGCCTGATTAGATGATTATGTCAAAAAGCTCAATCCACGCTGATCACAGTGCATTTTTTTTTTTGTATGGCTACAAGGTTCTCCTTGCACTGGTTGTTGTGGTGGCGGGTTATAATGTTTGTTGTGATGGGCAGAATCACATTTTGGCTTAACTCTGATAAGTAAGGGAACCAGTACAACTTTGTCAGCGGAACTAATTACGTGAAGCTGATGCTGCAGTCTGCCTTTGTTTTTTTCCATAAAGAAGTGAATGCAGAACTTTTGAAAGTTCAGAAGAGATGTGGTGACGAGGAGGACAGGTGTTATCATGCTCCACTGTTCCCTGCATCACTATGTGCTTCATTAGGCATCGACATGCCGAGATATTTTCAGCCGTACTTCACCTTCACCATCCTCTCCTTCCAGCACGGGGGCTCGTTAATTGTCTGATGAACTTTTCTCCTCCTCCACTATTGCCGTTCCACAGTGAAACACACACAAGTGGGGAAGAGAGAGCGGATGGCAAAACACTACAGTATTGTATTTCTTGTGCTGTTTTTTTTTTTTGTGTGTGGCTCTGGTTTGTGTCTCGGTGCTGCCGTGGCACAGGGGCGGCTCTGAGATTGGAATGTTATGCATCGGTGGCCACACCAGCAGCCTCCAACTGTTCCCCCCACCACAGCCCCGCGCGGCGACGCAGGGACAGACACATAACCCGCTAAACTGAGGGTGCGACTTCACAGTTTGCCTGAAAGGCCTGCGGTGAGAGGGAAACGGCTTCACTGACAGCTTTTTTTTTTTGGGACGGGGGTGGGGGGGGGAAGGATGGGGGGAAGGATGGGGGGGTTCAGCTGCTCTTTTCTGCAAAGTGCTCTGTGGTTTGCTGTGGCATGGTGTGGTCTGTAGTTCAACCCAGAGAATCTGTGAAATGGCTTCATCCATTCGTCCATTTGGTTCTCCCCCCCCCCTGCATACCCACTGAGATGCCAGGGCGCCGGAAGAAAAAACTATAGCTCTTTGCAAAACAGGCTCGAAAGATCCGCACCGGTTTCGACGTCTTGCATCTTTTTTTCGCTCCGGCACGGGACGAGAACAACAACCAAAAAAAAGAGGCCTTTGCTGCGTTTTCTCCAAACGAATCGATGTGCTATTTCTCCTGGCATCTCCCTCTCAGAGGGCAGGGGTGCCGGGGAGGGACGGCCAGGAGGAGAGCCTGATGAAGGGGCTCGGCTGTCAGCCCCGGCAGGGCCCTCTGACAGGTTGATGGTGGCCTTTCAGTGCTCCCCTCTGAGAACAACAGGCCTGGGATGAGTTATTGACTTGTGTGTATATCACGCTGCTTTTCTGAGCCAACGTGTACCTCCCTTGTCACTATGAATAATTGATTTTACACCATGATTGGCTGATTGAAAAAAAATAAGGAGAAAACAAACAAAGTAAAAGAGGTATTATTTGTTTGTTTATATTTTGCAGACAGAACTTTACTTTTCGATTTATTTCACCGAAGCAATTTTCTCTTCTAGTTTTCTTTTACACAGAAGTACCTTAATCATTTAACAGACACTTTTAGGCAAAGTTGCTTACTGTACAGTGCGTACACAGAGGCATACTTTCATCAGTATTAATGCTCCTTGGTGTTCTATACTACATTTGAGCTACAGGTACACTATATGAGTATGTTTAGTGTATGATTCATGTTCATCTCTGTCTCATTGAAATTATCTGCAGAGTTTTTACTGTGCTGGGACATTTTTAACAGAGCTGCGGTTGACTGCAAACAAATAAACAGCAGAAAGACAACATGGCCTCTGAATGGACCTTATTTGTCTTCCAAAGCTGGAGTGGGCTGAGGCAGGGAGGATGGAGAATGTCACAGCAAAGGAGATCCTTAGTCTGACTGGGAGAGAGCGGGCGAAGGCCAAAGAGAAGGTATGTTATATCTTAACATGGATATTTTACTCACAAGCTGAAACCCTTAATAATGAAGAGCAAAGCCAAAATGCAGATCAAATCCTACACAATCCGCATTGTAGCATAACTCTTAAACGCCATCTATATCGTTATTTAAATGTTATAGCTTATAACTCGTACTCAAATTTGGTGCTACTTGGTGTTCAACACACCTTACTAATATTCAGAATTGAGACCTTTGCATAAAGGAAGTGGTAAAAGTCAGTGGTATCTTTCTCTGGATCATACGGCAGACTTCAGTACATGTTACGCTCTGTAAGGGAGCTGGGTGTTAGCTAAAGCAGCCAGCACAGGCTCAGCCCAATTAACACTCCAGCCCTTAACTCTAACTCACCAATGCGGAAAAAAGAGACACCTGCCTCGCGTTCAACTCTGCCAGGAAAACCTTTGGAGGTTGTGCAGCTTTCGCGGAAAACCAGCCCGCACTTTGACGAGTCCGCCATGAGTCCCCCCTCATCTGATTGTGTGGCGAAGTGTTTTGTTTGTGCTCGGAGTGAGCCGAAGGACAAATGGAGAAGCATTGAGCGGGGGAGGCCCTGTTGATCCTAGACGTCTCTCCTATGAATGTGGAGGCGTTCATTAGCCCCTGGCCACTCTCTCTCTCTCTCTTTCTCTCTCTCTCTCTCTCTCTCTCCCTCTTTCTCTCTTTCTTTCTCTTTTGCTCTCTGTTTCTTTCCGTTTCTCTTCCGCTCTGCTTCATTGACTCCATACACGCGCGCTCACAGCCGTGCACAAGAGCCCCAGTCTGAAACGTAAGCATTCTGGCCCCGTCACGTAAGCCCCCCGAACCTGGGCGCTCACAATGTGCTCACTGGTCTCCAAAAGAGTTGTGCAGATCATGAATTCACAATCGCTAAATTAAGAGCCCATTACGAAAGGCTGTTGCGTGTCAAGCGCTGATGAGACCTCCTCGTCTGGGTTGTGTCTTTGTTTATTGTTTTTTCCGATCGGACTTCAAAAATGTCTCTCCGCATAATAAGTGCTGCCTTTGCTGTTCAGTGATGTAACGCAGCCGTTTGGGGAAAAAAAGATCTATTCACTTGTGGGATCATTTTATTATCACTTAACAAAGGCTTACAGACATAGTCAGTTCCGCATGGGTTGTTAGAAGGGGGGGGGAGAAAAATAATCTGCCCATGTTCAGGTCATGTTCACAGGAAAAAGATCCTCTCCATATCAGTCCATCTTCTCATCAAGAGTCAAGAACGCTTCAGGATGAAGCACTGGCACACTTAATACTGCTTGCACAGACACACACACACACACACGCGCACATGTACACTCACACGTAAACACATACACACACTCACTTGAACACGTACACAAACACGGACACACTGACCCATTCCCTCACCCATTCACACTGGCCACTCTCCTGTCTCTCATGATAAGCTTTTCACAGTTTATTATGGGTTGGCTCTGCCACGTATAATAGGTGTGAGAGAGAGTCCTTCGACCTCCCTCCTAGTGCATTCTCTCCTTCACTCCCTGTCTCTCTGTGTACGTCTTCTCTCTCTCTCTCTCTCTCTCTCTCCCTCTCTCTCTCTCCCTCTCTCTCTCTCTCTCTCTCTCTCTCTGTCTCTCTCTCTCTCTCTCTCTCTCTGTCTCTCTCTCTCTCTCTCTCTCTGTCTCTCTCTCTCCCTCTCTCTCTCTCTCTCATTCTCTCTCTCTCTCTCTCTGTCTCTCTCTCTATCTCTGTCTCTCTCTCTCTCTCTATCTCTCTCTCTCTCTCTGTCTCTCTCTCTCTATCTCTCTCTCTCTCTCTCTCTGTCTCTCTCTCTCTCTCTGTCTCTCTCTCTCTCTGACACACACTCTCAGGCGCAGGCTCAGATTAAGGAGCTGGAAGATTGTCTCCGAAAGCACCAGCAGCAGCTCTCCATCCTGGGCCGAATGGCGGAGGCGGACTCGTCCAGGCCGCCCGGCAGCACGTGGCCACTGTCTCAGGGCCCCTCGCTGCCCCAGGGCCTCCAGCTCAAGGTAGAGCCAGATGCACCACACACACGTCTGCTGCTCCAACACGGGTGTGCACAGAGGCCTGCCACACGTATCTATCGGAATAAGGTGTCTCATCTACAGGCTCGAAAGCTCTAAAGCTCTCAAAGCTCTCTTTTCTGCTTCTGGCGTGCCCTAAAGCTGAGACTGTATGAACATCTAAGCAGAAAGTAGGAATTATAGCAGCATATCTAACCGCAGCATAACCATTTCACCAAAATATGCTAGTTAGCATGTTAGCAAGCTTTTATCAGCCAAAACTCATTACTGTTGCCTTAAGAGAAATTATAATTTTTTAAGGGATTTGCCATGGCTACCTCGGGCGGCTCTGTGGAACCAGAGGCACCAAAAGAATGTCAGTGGTGTTACAGGTTTACTGTCAGGGTGTGGAGAAGCGCTCTTTGATGCCACCGGTGGTGTTTAAGCAGGAGCATATCAGACAAAACTGGACCGGTCCTGCTGTGCTGTGCCATTTTCCAGGAGACATCTTTGTCTGCCTCTGTCAGTGTGTGCGTGTGAATGTGTGTGTGTGTGTGTGTGTGTGTGTGTGTGTGTGTGTGTGTGTGTGTGTGTGTGTGTCTGTGTGTGTGTGTGAATGTGTGTGTGTGTGCGTGTGTGTGTGTGTGTGTGTGTGTGTGTGTCTTTGTGTGTGGTGTGTGTCCTCACCAAACTCAGCGGGGTCCAGGTGGGTTCAGGAGGGTGTCTGTGGGGGAGGGTGCTGTCACATCCCCCACCCTCCACATTCACTCTGGCAGCCACAAGTGGCTCAGCTGAGGCCTGGCTGGCTCCCTGACCTGGCTGGAGGCCTGAGAAAAGAACTGTGACACTTTTCTTTGAGGTGTGGTGTTATGAACGGAGTGAGTGAATAATTAGAAATACTGTATGTATGTATGTATGTATGTATAAGACAAACAAACAGACAGATACATGTTGATGTGGATATAGATATAGAGATGGATACAAAAATGTTTTATGTATAATCACTTTCCAAAAATAACACAGGTGACTGATGCTGTAAATATACTGACCACACAAAGTCCCTGATGTTAATACCATGTGAGGGAGTTCTGTGTTTGCGCATTCATGAGGAGGTCACGGCCTCATCAACTCTGTCAGGACGACCGCCCACCGACAGTCGCAGCCCTCTTTACCTAGTCCTGGCTCCGTCAGTGCCCTTCCAGTGTCTAATCCCTCCTGACTGGCTCCAAAGGAGGGTGATCGGGCTACAGCGAACCCCTCTGACAGACACGCAGGGGAGTGTTAATGTGGGGGGGAGGCCGGCAGGTGGGCTTATCAAGAGGTGTCGGCTGCCCTCCGCCAAAAAAACACTCCACCGCCATTCACACGTCGCACAGGCACGGCATTCTGGGAATATTGAGCCACCTAGTTGTGTGTGTGTGTGTGTGTGTGTGTGTGTGTGTGTGTGTGTGCGGAGGGTGTGTGCGGTGGGGAGCTTCAGACCCAAACCTGGTGCACAGGCACATATGCAGCACCATCCAAGGCCAAGGGATGTTGGCATCAAAATAAAGGCCCTGCTTTGCTGGGGTAGACTATGGTCTCTAGTGCATGAGTTCACTCGTGCCTGTGTTCTTGTGAAGAGTGTATCGTATATACTGTATAAATATATGAAACTATATATATCAGAAATGTTTATATAGTTTTACCCAAAGACACATTTTTATGTTTTATTTAAATTCAGTCCTAAAATCCACTGCTGCTCGCGTAATTGTATAACAGACTGTTTCCTTAATAAGTAAAATCACTGCCACATAGATATGTGTTATTAGTGGCATAGTAAAGATGTTAACCCACTCCACATCGCGCTCTGGTTCATCCGTATGAAGTGTTGTGGTGAGACTCTCAGGGCTTTCCCCTGTGCAGGTCCACCAGCCGGGCCGAGACTCAGGACACACACTGGTGTTTGTGAACCGCGTGGAGCTGGAGAAGGGCTGCGAGGCAGACGAGGAGCGCATGATGAACAGAGTGAGTGGACTCAGCTCTCTCTCCACTCAGCGCATCGCTAGCACTGGCAGGCTGTCCGCATTAGCTCTGTATATGTTGCCATTTTAAACCGTGCAATTTAGTTTCTTTATTCTCCACTTGTCATTTTTTTGTATAAGATAAATTGAAAATATTGTAGGAGATTTATACGGTTAGCACATAATATTCTACTTTTAGTACACTGTTTAGTGTTTATATAGGTTTTTTTTTTTCAGTCTCCAGAGGAAAATGATGCTATCTATACTAAGGGAATTTGGCAATGTCACATTTTATAATAGTTTTGTGTCTGGATTAGAGCACAGCTTGTAGTGTAGTAAGAAACATAGGCTGTTGTGGCTTTGGAGAGGGTTATCTGATCAAGCCATATGCACTGTTGGGTTTTGCTGCGAGAGAAGCAGAGAGGTCACACCCTCGAAGCTGATCCTCTATCTCCCCCTGCTGGCCAGAGTGTGCAGCCGCTGGTCATGTCATGCTGCCGTGACTTCCATTCTCCGTGTGACATTGCTGAGTGTCCCAGTGACAACTCTCAAAACATGTATCACAAGCTGTGACTCTCTCTCTCTCTCTCTCTCTCTCTCTCTCCTCCTGTTTTCTTCCCTCTCTTCCCTGCATGCTCTCCTCTGAACATATCCCTCGCTTGGTGGGATATATCTGGTGGGCAGGCAGGAATGTCTTTATAGTCTTCACTTTCTCTTGTGTTTTTTATTGAGGTTGTTGAAAAAGCAAAAGGCACCCGTGTAGAAAGTCATGCCACTGCGTGTCTGTTGCAGCTCCTGCAGATAATCCACCGCAGGCTGGGGGCTGGAGCCGTGGGCCTCTCCCCTGCCTGGGTGTACGATGAGTGGGGCGAGGCTGTCCGCAGCCCCCTCCACCTCCAGAACGGCCAGAGGGTATGGGTGTCCTATGGGGAAGACCACAGGTTAGCCATCTCTCTCTCTCACCCCTCTCTCTCTCTCTCTCTCTCTCTCTCTCTCTCTTTTTCTCCCCCCCTCTCTTTATCCCTCCTTCTTAGAGCAACTGCCATGCATCAGTTTGTTTCCTCTCCTCCTGACAGTTGGGGTCCACACTGTTTCACCCTGTTTTTTTTGTGGAAGTGAAAAGAATGGCTTAAAAACCGATAGTTCAGACAGTTCTCTCTCTCTCTCTCTCTCTCTGTCTTGCCTAAGTGGCGGTGCCGTGATTGTGGCGGAGGCTCCCTCTCTTCATGTCTGAGTAGTCACTGTAATGATTGCAGATGGGCTCGCTGCAGGGGGTCCCCAGACCCAGAGGCCTGTCATTGTGGTGGAGGGGGCAGCCCTGACCCGCCACGGAGCCTCCATCTCACCCCCATCACCACCTCCCCTCATGCCACCGCGCAGTCATTGAAAACTAGATTTGAGGCAAAATTGCACATATTTGCAATTTTATTTATTTTCTTATTATTTTATTTTATTTTGCCGCTCTGTCGCTCTGAGCCATCCCCATGCTACTAGATTTTTATTTAATTTTTTTTAAAGAAGAAGAAGAAGAAGTAATAATTATGTCCAAATTGGGCTGGACAACTTTGTGCTTTTAAAGAGAAAGTTCTGGAGCCTGCTTAGCCTGGCTGCCTGGCTGTGCACTCACAGATTTGATTGGGTGTAATTTGGTGAGGGAGAGGGGTGTTGTGGTGGGAGGTGGGGGAAGAGAAAGTCATTTAGCCATGCTGATGGTTCACCCTAGGGATGGGTAGTATTCAACAGGGATTAATGATGATATGCTTATTGACTGGAATTAATGTCTCACAGTTTTCAACACATAGCCCTAACAAACAGAGAGGGGGGACTGTATGTCTGCAGGAGGGGAGACAGGATAGGATGTGAAATTGCTGAAACACAGCTGCTTCCAACATATTTATCACTTCAAATATCTCTGGGTCTCATTCGCTTCTGTGTTCATTTGCACCTTCGCATGTGTTGTGGCCTCACACGTTATTGAACAACAAACTCATAAAAACAAAATAGATGAGCTTCTGTTTCAATCACGACTAAAAATTTGTTTTCGACATGAAGTAATGTAAATTATGAAATGGAAATATGCATAATGATGTATATTGTTCCAGTAATGCAACACATACAGACTCATAATTGAATTCATGTGTATATAAATGTATAACTACATTTTAAAAAGCTGCACATTTGGCTGCCTTGGTTCTTGTGTACAATTTGTTATTGAATGATGTAGTACGTTTGATAAGGGTGGTAGTATGAGGACAAGTTGTTTTGATGTCGCTGAGCTGTTGCTGAGATGTTGCTTTCTTCTTAGAACATCATGTTGGCCATCATGTTGAGATACGTCACTTTCATAGTCCATTGCACTCAATCTATTGTCACGCTGTTAACAGCAAGTGTGAGCTTGATCAGAATCCCAGAGATATCCCACACAAAAGCGTAAAAGAAAGCTTTTTTGACATGATGGCGGAAGACACTGCTGCTGCTGCTGCTCTGGCTGCTACTGTGAGTGACAGCTCAAAACTAGGCTGCAAGGTGGGGTGTCTGTCTGAAGTGCGCTGCGGGACGAGCTGAGGGGCTCTGGGGGGGGGGCGCTGCTCCCACTGAGGCAGTGTGGAGTCGGGCGAGGGGTGTGTGTGTGTGTGTGTGTGGGGGGGGGGTTGGTAGTGCGGGGGGCAAGGGTAGCTAAGAGAAAGAGGCCCCAAGTGAGCAGCTGTGAGGAGGCCTCCCCCCTGTCCCTGTCCCATAGCCTCCAGTCCAGCTGGCCAGCCATCCATGAAGCATTAGCAAGTGTTTGTCCCTGAGCACCGGGTGGGGGAGGTGGGGGGGGGGGGTCTGGCCTCGCTTCTCCTGCCTGAACTGCAGAGCCAACCTCACGACGTGTCGCCGTGGTCACAGCACAGCGAGTGACCTTTCTACCCCAATGAGATTTATTTCTGAAGGACTGTGCAAAATTAATTTAATAAACCAACTGCTTATTCCAAGTGCATTTAAGTCCCCTGTCCATGGCCGAAGTCCACTGCTGATCAGTGTAGTTTAGTGTTCCTGTGGAGGCCGGGACCAGACTCTCCTGAGTCGCAGATGAAAACCCCTTGCCATTGTGATGGGCAGTGACCTTTTGACCTGTGCAAGACCCCTCTCCATGACACGTCAGGGGTGGTGGACTGTCATCCTCGGGCCCAGGCATCTGTAGCTCAGTAGGTCTGAAGGGGGGGAAGGGTGTCTCTGGAAAGCTCCCCTTGATAACGCGCTGCTTCCCTGGCCTAAACCTGCAGCCTCATTGTGCCTGGTGTCAGATCAGCAAATTCTCCGCCACGGGGGGCTTGCGGGGTTAAACTCATTTCCCCGCCAACAATGAGCAGCACTAAATGCAGCGCTAAATACAGCGCTCAGTGCAACCAGGCCACCTCTCCTCAATGCAGGAAGGAGACGTAGAAGGAGCAGGTGGGGGGGG
>NC_045154.1:30165535-30173035 GCF_900700415.2 Clupea harengus
GAAATATATATTTCTATCCATAAGTCTGTTTTTTTTATTTAACTAGCCCCTTTGTTCTTTCCTTCACCCAGAACATGAATATAAGTTTGCACAGTCGTCTATATGTTCCAAAGCGGTAGCTCTGATAGTAATTGCAGAGTGCTGGCTAAACATACACAATGATGATATGCCTGCCCACCCACTGTACATTAATTAGATACAATAGATACAGCTCAAAAGCCTTGCATCAAATCCCCCATGGACACATCCCAGAGACCCCTGACATAAATATCAACTTCTCTGAGACATATAATTAAATGTGTGCTGCCTCAGTGATGAGCGAGAGAAAGAGCCTCATACCTGTGCTTATTTAAAACTCACTCCTGCCCCCGGGGTGTAGATAGAGGCGCCTCGAGTGCGAGAGGCCTTTCGATTTCCCCTCAGGCGCCATCAGCAGGTGCAGTGATTTATTTCAGCTCTGTTGAGATCCATAGGGGAAGAAGTGACCTGAAAGCCCTGAGCTAATTGTATGACACGAGCGGCTAATCCCAGGGAGAGCATACTTACTGACCTGGTGTGTGACTTACCTGTACTGTATGTCGCCTTAGAGAAGATAAGTGTCACAAATCACAAAGTGACAAATGCTGCTATGCTGTGCTATTCAATATAAAACTGCCTTTGCTTTTGAAAGCTTTTAATTGATATCTACCGATGACCTTCTTTCCTTGTTTTAGGAGGATCCATCAGTGGTGCTCATCCCGTCAATCAGAGTGGGAAATGGGCCCAAGACCGGCGGTGCAGAGGGCGACCTGGTTTGGCCGTTAGCACATGTTTGGAGCATAAGAAAGGTAGGATTTAGCTCCTGATATAAGATGTAACTTCCCTAGTGTGTCTGTGTCTGTTATCATCACAAGGAAAGAAAACTCCAGTAAGTGAATCATTTGTTGAGAACTCTGTGAAAGTCTGTGAAAACTTTGCAACTTTGCTTCGTTCACGGTCACTTGTAACCACACCTGTATTTTTAGTCAATTTTGGTGTTATTATTATTGTTTTTGTTGTTGTTATTGTTGTCGCCATTGTCACCGCTGTTGTTTTTTGTCTGGCGTCAGGTGAATTCCAGTTCACTTGCCGTGGATTCACAGTCAGTGAGTCGGACACAGCGGCTTCTGTCCTCTCTCTCTCTCGCCCACTCCCCCACCCCCCCACCCCCACCCCGGTTCAATCGCGTGTGTGACAGGAAGCCCATCATTTTCTGCTCACGCTCATCTGGATTTGACACTTTCCTGCCCTAATTCCCCCCAGCCTTTCACAGTTTACTGAGTCTCAAAGCTGCCCAGTTCAGAGGAGGCCACTCAACGTCTTTTCCACTTATTTACATTGTGGCGGGGTATACATCCCGCGTCAGTAAAGAAAAAAAATACGCTACTGCATCCTTTGACATTAACGTCAACCCTCTCACCTGACTGTCCTCCGTGAAGTGGGTTTGCAGTGTGGGCGACATAATTGCTTGTTAGGGGAGGGGGGGGGGGGACCTAAGTCCTTAAAACATTCCAGCGGGACAGTATAAAGAGCCCAGTGCAGTTTCGGGGGAAAAGAAGTGTGAAATTGATAAGGGGAGTGTGACTGGGATGGTGATATGAGACAGATAGTGGAGGTCAGCTCCTAGTCTCTCCTCATTAGGCCCACATTATCCTCCTGACGCTCCGCGGGTGTGATCCCATTCCTCTTCGCTGCACGCCCCCCGGGTGGGGTGCGGATCGGGCAGTTAGTTTGTGCGTGTGAGTCGGAGCCACTCGGCGCAATCTGTCCGCCGGACCCCTTAATCGGCATAGATGACACAATTTTTTCCGTGAGGAAAGAGAGAGCGAGGGAGAGCTTGAGTCACTTAATCAGTTCGGATGAACGCAGTTAGCCGAGGGAGCCGAGCTGCTCGGCCGAGCCCCCGACTCTAAATTTGTCTAATGAGGAGAGCGGAGCGAATCAGCAGCGGTGAAAGTCACACCGCGCCCGAGTCACGTTGGCTTTGGCTCAGCGTTCATGCCACGGCGAGCTAGACTCGCCGACATGGGGGTAAGCGCTACGACAACGCGAGTTAACACGGCTGACTGGCCGACACCTCGGGGCCCACATGAAGTTTTGACTTGTTTGCGGATGAAAGGGGCAACAACGCTGGATCGGACATATGGAAGATGTGGGAGAGAGAGAGAGAGAGAGAGAGAGAGAGAGAGAGAGAGAGAGAGAGACAGGGCCTTTTTATGCAATGAGCTCTGAAGGTTTTTCATTTCTGAAAAGCTTCCAAAATCTCATACCCTCTTGTCACACGCATTTTCTCACATTCCTACACCTCCTCTCCTTTTCCATATCCAACTCGATCTCCCCTCCATCGGTCCGATGTCCAGACAGGAGAGATTGTGAGCTGTGCCTTCCCTCAACTCTGCTTGGCAGCGTCCCCTGTGCCAATCACACTAAGAGTCCGCGATGGAGAAGAGACACGAGCTCACACGCTGATCCTGCAAAAGAGGTGCCTGTCCCAAAACACGCAGCCTGTACTCATCTTATCACACACTGCCTCACACCTCACTGATGTGCAATGTCAATACACAGCCCTGCTGAGAGAGAGGCGTAGAGAGAGTCCAGGCAGTAATGTCATCTCACTGTCCCTTTAACAGGAGGAGAGGTTGTCCATTTCAGCAGTGGAGGTTTGGTGGAAAGGGCCACGTCTATTGTGAGGTGAGTCCCCCCTCCACACACACACACACACACACTCAGAATGTCCTCCAGTAAGATGGAGGAGTTCTTCATGATATGCACCTTTCCTTTCCCATGCCACCATGTGTGGATGAGGACACTGTTGTGATAAAACCAAAACATTTCATTTTGTTGTAAAATCATGAATGTTTTGTGTGTAGCTGTAAATGGCACTGCATCCTTTCTCTCACTGAGTTGAGGTTGGGCTCGCCCTCCCCTAACCCCTGCCAACCCCCCCACCCCACCCCACCCCACCCCACCCCACCCCACCCCACCCCCAGATGGCCTGATGATGCTCTCTGACCTTTGCCCCCTCCCCGCAGGCCCTCTCAGAGCTGGCGCTGACCTACCTGCAGGAGGGGAGCGGGTGTGCAGAGGTGACCCCCCAGCCCCAGGGGCCGTTGGAGAAGCCCCGGGGCAGAGAGGGTGCAGACGGCAGCGCTGACCCAGAGGTGGGCACCAGCAGAGAGCCACGAGCTGGGCACACAGTGGGGGCCGTCACCCAAAAACACACATTACTCACACACTCTCGCCCAGGGGACAAGCCAGACACAAGCAGAAACGTACAGTCCACACACACACACACACACACACACACACGCACGCACGCACACACAGACTCACACACTGACTCGTGTACACACTCACACAGAGAGAAGCAAAAACACACACACATACACACACATTCTAACTCACATGTGTTCTGTTAAACCTACACATACATCTACACACATACATACAAACACAGATTGTCCTACAAATATGCCTTACAGTAACTCCAAGACTCTCAATTCAATCTTTATTTTTACATTTTTTAAGAGAGAAAAATAGCCATGCATTGCATTGCAGTTCATCTCTCTGTTGTCAAAGTGAAATTGTTCCCATAAACTTTACTGTACATCTTTTTCTCTTTCTTTCTCTGTGTATCTTTTCTCTCTCTCTCTCTCTCTCTCTCTCTCTCCTCCCTCCCTCCAGCCTAGTGAGGCAGCACCAACAGACAGCCCATGGGGGAAGGCTGCCAGTCAGGGAGCCCAGCTGTCAGTGGCCCTTCTCAGGCAACACAAAGACAAACAGGCCCAGGCCCCGGCCCAGAGGTAGGCCACTGGCATGGCTCACGGTTACTGTTCAGTGACATTAGAGGATTCCCCTCAGTCCAATGTGAGATTGATCCCCCCCCCTTTTCTAAATAACATGTCACATGGTAACAGCCCTGAAGGAGGAGAGAAAGAGAGAGAGAGAGAGAGAGAGAGAGAGAGAGAGAGAATGAGAGAGAGTGCATAGGAAGGCTGTTTGTTTAATAATACATACCCTACACCTGTGACCCAGTGTAAAAAGTGAAGACGTGAATTTGATCAGTTCAGCTGAAGTTGACTAGTCAAAGGCCACATCAGATCTCGTCCCCCCACTGCCTTTGTAGCTTGAGCTGGCTCAGGATTGCTCCACCACTTCTCCCAGACCAAAAGCAGTGCTATGGGAGTAATGAGTGTAATGTGTGAGCATTAGCCTCTCTCAACCTCTGCACACGAATCGCAGTGAGAGGGGAATTAGGCTAATGCAATATAACTTTAAAACGCATTCATGCCACTCTTGTTGACATGCTCCGTGGTGCGTGTTGCTGGATACGTTCGCACTGAATACACACCAACACACACACACAGACACATTTACAGCCATGTTTTCCTTCGCATTCCTGCCTCTTTAATGCAATTTAACAATGTCACATTTACCGCTTCACAACTCACCGCAGACCCATGTTAAATCAGGACGCTCTCAGCGCGCGTTCAACAAGTACGTTAGCGAGGCGCTAGGCTAACAGCTTCACAGCGAGGCGCGACGTCGCACACTAATGTGCACTAAGGGACCCCCCCACCCCCACCCCCACCGCACACTGAAGAGTCTGCCACGCTGCGGTGCACAGTAGAACAGGAGATGAGGTGTTACACTTCTCCTCTCCAGCCTAACCCAGTTTGTGTTGTGTGGAGTCTGTGCATCAGGCCAGAGCGATTTCGAAGCGTGGCAGAGGCATTGTGGGGTGACAGGAATACGATAGAAGACAGAGTTTATAGTGGCTTTTTAGCAAGCAACCCAACAACGACTCCTTCCTCCAGCTGTTGATTCAGTCTGCACTTTTTCCAGCATGATCCCATTTGGAATTCTAGATAAGAAGGATGCAGTATTTTTAGACCTCGAACATGGGGTATATTAACACAATGAGTTCGATCTCTGGACGCTGGGCATTTATTTTTCTTTTGGGAATTTTCTATCTTCAAAATATTTTTCCAGTATCCTCCTTGCTTGTCAAACACAATCCCATCTCAGCTACAACATTTGTTTTTGTCTCATTTAAGTAGCTCTGTAAACAGATAATAGGCCAAAGTAGGTGAAATAACAACAGCAGAATTCTGTGTTTGGACGGCACATATCATCCTCTGAAAGTAACCCTAGAGGCAGAGTGTAAGAGAAAGAGAGAGAGAGAAATAGAAAGAGAAAGAAAAAGAGGAGTGGGAAGGGTTAGAGAATGTCTCCAGATCTGTTTTGTATGCGTTGGTTGATCAATTGGACTGACTCGCATCTCCCTATCCCATTTAGTGGAGGCGGGGGAGGTGGTGGTGGGGGTGGGGGTGGGGGTGGGGGTGGAGGGGGGGTATTCTGAGGAGGGGAAGCCCAGTCAAGCATGCGGGCCAGGCCCGTCACCCAGTGACCTGTGACAGAGAGGCCCGTCAGCCTAACCGCTTGTGACAGGCCCACTCCGGGCACATCTGCGCCGGGGCGCCTGTTGTTTTCCCACTGGTGACAGTGCAGAGGCAGCAGTGGCTGCAGCAGCAACGCCACGGGGCTGAGCAGAGACAGAACCACCCATCCACCCATCCACCCATCCACCCATCTCTCCAAGTGCTTAGTTCAAAGCAGTTAGTCATTTGGGATTTGAAATTTGGCTTTGTTCATCAGTCATTATATGTATTTCTTCACTTTCCGTGACTTTGTTCTCTTTGAGAAGAGACACGGGTGCACAGAGAGTGTCCTTGTTACCTGTAATGCACAATCCAAGCTGAGGTTAGAGCTCCGAGACTCAGGCATCTGTAGGAGTATTTGGCCTCCACAGCCTTGGCCTTAACAGGGCTGGGAAAGTACGGCTTGGCCTCGCCACTGTGACCCTGATGGCGGCTAACCCTGGCCTCCGACCTGTTCAGCTAATCCCTGACCCTGAATGTGACTGGGGCCATGTTAGCCTTTAAAAGCTTGTTATACCCCTGTCACACACACACACCTCCCCCCTCCACACACACACACACACACACACACACACACACACACACACACACACACACACACACACACACACACACACACACACCCTCTCTCTCTCTCTCTTTCACATACACACACAGAGTAGAACATGTTTATTCACAAGAGCTCAGAAACACAAAGCATACACAAGCGTGATAACATGCATTCATCTGCACACGTAATCACTTACCGAGCGCAAGGAGATAGTGTTTTCACATTTTTAGCCCTGATTGGTCTACGAGGCCTAGAAGATACACCATTCCTATACTTTCAATGCTATTTCAAATCACTCCATTAAAACCGATGAAGTGAGAATGTTTTTTTGTATCGCTCCTCCTTAGAAATTGTGTCTGCGTCTTTGTGCAAGTACAAAGTATTTTTACAGGTGTCTTTCCCAGTGCAACTTCAAATGTATAGACTTGAACCCTTTTTTAACCACACTCTCTCACACACACACACACACACACACACACACACACACACACACACACACACACACACACACACACACACACACATACACACTACATGTTTGTATGCGAATGCATTTCTTCGTGCCACGCCGCATTCATCAAGCACGGCCTGACCCTTCACTTGCCGAGCTCCCCCTGCTCTACATACTAATGATGCGGCAGGCAGCTCCCTTATTCCCATCAGGCCGCTGTCTCATCTCTTATTGAGCAAAACTCCCTTTCATCTCCTGCGGAGAACTTTGTGCACACCCTCCCCGCTCCTCAAGAAACCCAATACGCTCCTTTGTTGCCTCTCTTTCTCCCATCAGAGCCACTGCCTGTGCTGCTGCTGCTGCTGCTGCTGCTGCTCCTGCCTCAGTGTCTAATTGTCTCGTCTCAGAGTCTAATAAACAGTTCGTGCTAAATGGACGGGCCCTTTGAAGCAGCGGCTCACAGAGGTGGATTGGCTGCTTCTCAGAGCATTCTCACAGGATCACACAGGATCAGAGGGCAGGATTAGTCAGTTTATTTAGTTTTACTCCATAGACTTGGGAATCGTTATGTGCATATCAAAGTCACACATTTGTGTGTCTTGATGTTGTTCTAATTCTCTGTAATCGGTGTATTGTAAAACGTACAGCAGGGACTTATGGTGATGCAGGTGATATAAATTACATAAATATCAGCAAATGTTTCTTCTATTTATTACCTCTTATGCATCTGAATATACAACGCTTCACATAAAGTATCATGATGAAGTTAAATCAAAGACAAGAACTGCAAGTGATATGATGCTTAAGATAGGCGTCATAGATCATTTGTGTCCGATTTCATTACTTGTGTCACTGATTTGTCATGATATCACTTGGCGAGGTGGAAAGAAAAAACACTGTTTAGGTAGCTTGTGTTCCTGTTGCACTGTATGCTAAAGGATCATACTATCGCTGAGCTAAAAAATATATGCTCTTAACGACCTAGTAATGTATGTATGTGTGTGTGTGTGTATGTTTGTATGTCTGCCAGCGCACGTGTA
>NC_045154.1:30178035-30283035 GCF_900700415.2 Clupea harengus
TTAAAGCCTGAGAATGATGCTTTGTTATCAGTTGAACTGTCCTCATGACCTTTGTTTTCTTTGCTTCAGGCATGTTTGTTTTTGTGTGAGACAGGTATCTGCTCTGAAGAGATACCAGTTTGTGGTAAGCCATCTCTTCCTCTCTTTCTTATCTGGATTTGGGTCTCTATCTTAGATGAGCATACTGTACATGAGACACTGAAACTGGCCTTGTGGAGTGGGGTGAAGTCTTATTTTATACTTAAGACTTCATCCTCATTTAAATTGAACTTGAATTGTGTTTTATTGGGTGTCGGCTTTGGATCTACCTTGTGTTTGCTGGTCAATTTGGATGGCAAGATAGAAATGGCTTGTTACCTACACACACGAAAAAAAGAAAACATTTATATATTCATACATACACACACACACACACACAGACACACGCACACTCCCACACACCATTTGTGACCCCAACTGCCTTCACACTTTCCGCTGTCATGCGGTGGAGTGGGAGTCAGGTTGTCACAGGTCCGTGACACCATCCTAACATCTCTGTCCATCCTTGCTCTCCATCTCCTCCGTCGACCCGCTCCTCCCTCCATCCTTCAGTCATGCTGGGCCAGCCACTCACTGGCTCCACTAGCGCACCCGCTCCTGCTTGAGTTGTCACCCTTGATGGATGCAGCGCCGCGCAGGGGAGGTCCAGTCCTCACTGCTCCTGTCAGCACGACACACAGCAACAAGCTGTTGGGTCTCGCCCTCTCTCCCTCTCTATCTCTCTCTCTCTCTCTCTCGCTCTCTCTCTCTCCCTCTCCCCTCCTGTCCGGCGCTCATCCCCCTCGATGGGTGACCAGCGGAGCGGAGGCTCTGTCACCGCCTGACCCCAGGTGATGGAGCCGAGGCTCTGTCACATTCAGTCACATGGCAGCACAGTCCGGCCCCACTGTCTGCTGCTGCTGCTGCTGCGCCCGGGCCTGAGTCTGTGTCTGAGGTGAAAGCCCGTAGGGCCCAGCAGCAGTGATGAGAGAGAGAGAGAGAGAGAAGGAGAGAGAGAGAGAGAGAGAGAGAGAGAGAGAGAGAGAAAGGGAGAGAGAGAGAGGGAGAGGGAGAGAGAAAGGGAGAGAGAGAGAGAGGGAGAGGGAGAGAGAAAGGGAGAGAGAGAGAGAGAGAGGGAGAGAGAGAGGGAGAGAGAAAGGGAGAGAGAGAGAGAGAGAGAGAGAGGGAGAGAGAAAGGGAGAGAGAGAGAGGGAGAGAGAGAGAGGGAGAGAGAAAGGGAGAGAGAGAGGGAGAGAGAGAGAGGGAGAGGGAGAGAGAGAGAGAGAAGGAAAGAAAGAAAGAATGAATGAATGAAAGAACGAAGAATAAAGGAAAGAAGGGATGAATTAGCCTTTTTAAAGAGTGAGAAAAAGAAAGAGGACAGAGCTGAGAGAGTTCAGGCTAGAGGTGTCCAGTCTGGCATTCCTGTGTTAGAGAGGAATCTCAGAGAATTAAAGACACTGCCAGGTGTGTGTCACATCCGTCACAAGTCATTAATGTTGTCCTACCGTAATCGCTACACTGACAGTACTAGTTATAGCCTCTGTTCCTATGTTATGAAATTAGTGTTATTCATTCTGAATGTTTTATATTTAATGGGAGTGTGAAGGACCGGACGGTCACCCCACGTTGTTTGGGGATGTGGCAACTGGACTGGGTGGTGCGGTGCGGAAGAACAGGGCAGGAGATGATGGTTTTCATATAAAAATATATATATATTTATTTACACGGGGACTAACCCCAACAGTGCCCTCAAAATAAACAAACAAAACCATTCAGGCCGTACCGCCCGGAACTTAAGTGCGTGGCACCCTGGGCACCTGCTTGGCCGATTAGGCCCAAGTACCGGCACCTGCTCAAGGCCCAAGCCAGGCCCCCAAACTAGGCCCAGGCACTAAGTCCGAAGCTAAGTACATAGCTAGCCACCAAAATAAACACATGAACTTAACACATCACAAGGCACACAGACAAGGCACAGAAACAAGGCACACAGAACAAGCACAAAGGAACAGGCATAAAACAGGGCCAACGCTGTCCACACATCTAGACAGAAAACACATACACCTTCTAAAAACAGGGAAGTGTTTTACCCTACTACCTCTCATCATTCCTCTCCGCTGCCTCTCTGTTGTGTGTCTCTCAGCCTGCCTCCCTCTTGCAAATGAGGCACCTCTTAAATAGGACACAGCCACGTTGGCTTAATTAACTCCCACATTGGCATCAGGTGAGCCCAGCCCCAACCATTATGGGGTGGAGTCCAAAAGTCTTAGGGCACCATGTTTTTTTTTGCCACGGTGAGGAGGGGGAGAATTCACCTTCTCACATTTCCCTCCCCTTCTGGAGTCTCGCCACCCAGTGGCGGGACAAGCCGGCCCAACTGCTCTGCGCCGCTGCGGGGTGGATCCTCCTCCGGCGCTGTTCCTGGCTGGCCCCAGGTAGGCCATCTCCTGCCGGTGCTGGTCTTCTGCTCCCCTTCACCTCCAGTGTCTCGGTCAGCGTCACATCCCACCACTGCCACCAAATGTGAGGGACCGCTCGGTCACCCCACGTTATGGGGATGTGGCGACTAGAGATAGTGGTGGAGAGGAACAAACCACGGGGCACGGAATGACAGTTCTTGTAGAAAAATATATATATTTGTATTTATTGGCTCCAGCACCAAACATATGTACAAAAACAAACAAACATAAATCAGCACTTAAACCGTACTCGCAACTAGCTTACTAGTTTTAACTGCAAAATAACCGTATTCACCAAGTATTCCAACAGCATTTCAACTCGCATGTACTTCACCTTCCATCCAGTAAGCACTCCTCACACCCACCGGTCTAATCCACTTCTGGAATACATCCTTGAGGCGTGTGTACAGCTCTCGTGGGGTTTCTCCGGGCCTGACGTCAGGTTCCCGGAACCTCCTCCGATACACCTCCTCATTGATTTCATACTTCAACAGGATGGCTTCTTTCACCCTGTCGTACTCCATGGCATGATTGATGTCCATCGCCACATAGGCACTGCGGGCTTTCCCCGTCAGGTATGGCACCAGAAACACTGCCCAGTCTTCCCTGGGCCAGCGATAGGCCGTTCCCAGCCGCTCAAAAGTGGTCAGATATTGCTCTATATCGTCCCCCGCTTCTAGCCTGGGAATGGCTCTTTTAGTCCAGGCCATCGGTGTGGCTGCTGCTGCCGCTGGTGCTGCTGCCGCTGGTGCTGCTGCTGCTGCTGCTGCTGCTGCTGCTGCTGCCGCTGGTGCTGCTGCTGCTGCTGCTGCTGCCGGTGCCGGTGCAGGTGCATGCTGAGGCCTCGGTGGAGATGAAGGCGGGCTCACCGGTGGTGACCACCGTTCGCTCCTCTTCCCTTCCTCAAAGTCCTCCCGGAACTGATTTAACTGGAGCTGGACACTCCTCCAGCGCTGCTCCTGTTTGAACGAGTCCTTCTCCTGATTCTTCAGGGTTTGCTCCAGTAGCTGCCGCAATCCAGCTAGGTCTGACCCCTCTGTAAGTCCCCCAGCCACCTCGGCTCTGGCACCAGTCTCCGTCTGGTTTTCCTCCGGCTGCTCGACCTCCTCCAGGTCATCTCTGGCTAGCCGTCGGTATGCCATTGTCCGTCGTGGCGGGGTTGGCTTTCGTCCTCTCTTCCCCAGTGTCTCGGTTGGCGCACAATCCCACCGCTGCCACCAAATGTGAAGGACCGGACGGTCACCCCACGTTGTTTGGGGATGTGGCAACTGGACTGGGTGGTGCGGTGCGGAAGAACAGGGCAGGAGATGATGGTTTTCATATAAAAATATATATATATTTATTTACACGGGGACTAACCCCAACAGTGCCCTCAAAATAAACAGACAAAACCATTCAGGCCGTACCGCCCGGAACTTAAGTGCGTGGCACCCTGGGCACCTGCTTGGCCGATTAGGCCCAAGTACCGGCACCTGCTCAAGGCCCAAGCCAGGCCCCCAAACTAGGCCCAGGCACTAAGTCCGAAGCTAAGTACATAGCTAGCCACCAAAATAAACACATGAACTTAACACATCACAAGGCACACAGACAAGGCACAGAAACAAGGCACACAGAACAAGCACAAAGGAACAGGCATAAAACAGGGCCAACGCTGTCCACACATCTAGACAGAAAACACATACACCTTCTAAAAACAGGGAAGTGTTTTACCCTACTACCTCTCATCATTCCTCTCCGCTGCCTCTCTGTTGTGTGTCTCTCAGCCTGCCTCCCTCTTGCAAATGAGGCACCTCTTAAATAGGACACAGCCACGTTGGCTTAATTAACTCCCACATTGGCATCAGGTGAGCCCAGCCCCAACCATTATGGGGTGGAGTCCAAAAGTCTTAGGGCACCATGTTTTTTTTTGCCACGGTGAGGAGGGGGAGAATTCACCTTCTCACAGGGAGTTCTGTGAGTCCACTGACAATATGCATTATTTCACACAGCAATACAAAAGTAATGTAGGCTACTTTTCATAATATGTGCATTATATAACCCAACAACTCATGTCTTCAACAGCTTGCCTCTTGTGTTCTCTTCTATCACGCATCACTACAAATGGATTACAAAGCATACATCACAGGATCACTCAGTAGTCATGGACCTTTAAACACCCTGCAGATTTAGACTGACTGGAACAGAGATTCTCTAGCCTTTCCATTTATTAAGAATATATGTAATTAATTTTACGTTAACTATCTCTGAATGTTTAAGCAAAAAGCGGAGTTCAAATGTTTACCCTTCAAATCCTCTTAAGTCGACTACTTAACTAACGACACCATAGCTGCTTCTTTCTGTCTGGGATTATTATTTTTGGTTACTCACTGTCTATTTTCCCATTGTACATCCTGTGCTGTGTAATTCCAGTGTAATTAGTTATGTAAATGTTCCGGCAAAGCACTGTAATTACAAAGTGTCACATTGTGCTTACTGCACTTCGGATGATTGTTAACTCTCAGCCACACAAACACGACGACTCCGTGTTTTGGGGGCATTTGAGCGTATTTACTGTACACAAAAGCGTTTCCACAGGCACAGTAATTTGGGAATTATGAAGAGAGAAACCAATGGCAATAGAAAAGCAGTCAACCTGTGAACGATGTAAACAGTGCAGTGAAGAAGTGCTTGGATTTCCACTGGTATTTTGTGTGTTTTTGTTCATGTTCACGTTCAGTCTCTGATGGCTTGTGCTGGAATGTTGGCATACATTGTTGTGGCAGGCAAGTGTTACTCAATATGAGGTCACTCCGAGTCACGCTGTGTGTGAGTGTGTGTGTGAGTGTGTGTGTGTGTGTGTGAGTGAGTGTGTGTGCGTGAGTGTGTGTGTGTTTGGGACGTCATGTAGAGCCACCAGGAAAGGCACTGGTGCCCTGTGTGGCATGACCTTGTGTGTGTGGAGGTCACAGTGGGGCGGCAGCAGCACCAGCTGAGCCTCCATCAGGTCAGGGGTGTGTTTCCCCAGGCACACTCACTCTGCGTGTGTGTGTGTGTTTCTCTGTGTGTGTGTGTGTGTGTGTGTGTGTGTGTGTGTTTCTCTGTGTGTGTGTGTGTGTGTGTCTGTGTGTGTTTCTCTGTGTGTGTGTGTGTGTGTGTGTGTGTGTGAGAGAGAGAGAGAGAGAGAAATCATGTGGCAAAGTCATCTGTTCACTGATAAGGTGACCAACAACCCTTTGGGCTTTCAGAAGTAGGGGGGGGGGGGGGGGGGGCACGCTTCCTGTACATACACTCAAACACATTTCCTGTACAGTCACAAGTCACACGCATTTACTCATACTTATTACACAAGCACACATACTTACTCACTAATGAAAGACACACACACACACACACACATACAACATACACATACACACACCCACACACATACACACACACATACAACATACCATTCGTTTTGCGTATCTCTGATGACCAACTGCCTTTGTGTTCATCTTCTTACTCCAATGACTTGCCTTACTCAAATGCAAATGTGTGTGTATGTGCATATGTGTGTCTGTGTGTGTGTGTTTGTGAGTGTGTGTGTGTGTGTCTTTGTGGATGTGTTTGGTGGCACAAGTGGGGGGGTCAGCACTTGCATGTTTTTGCGATCTACGTCGGCTCGCTCTTTGATGGAGCAGGTGAGCGGTGTTAGCGTCTCGTCCCGGCCCCTCCCGTTAGCATTAGCGCTAATGACGGGTGCGGCGTGGCGCAGTGCAAATGGGGAAGCAGGCGCCGGGGATTGAGGATGGAGCTGGGTGGGGGGGGGCCCGGCTCTCAGCCCTAATCATCCCAGTAGGGGGCCACAGCTCCCGGAGGATGCGCTCCTGTCATTACGCTCACGCTCAAACACCGGCCCATTTAAATGTCAGGCCTGATGGGCCCGCTCCTCCCGCAGACAGAGAGAGAGGGAGAGAGAGAGAGGGAGAGAGAGAGAGGGGGAGAGAGAGGGAGAGAGAGAGAGAGAGGGAGGGAGAGAACGGGAGATGCTACCTCTAAAGAGTGTGGGTAGAGAAGGAGGAGGGGAGGGGGGGGGGGGGGGGGGGGGGGGTGAAAAAATCCATCTGATCTGATGAGCAGAAATTACCTTTTAATTAGCCAATTCTTTAGGCGTCTGTAATTGTTTTGGTCACACAACAAACGTGAGGCCTGTAATTTTGTGGAAAAGCTATTTTCCAGGGTTGAGAAAAAAAAGCGATGTGAGGATAGTGAGTAGATTTGAGGGAGGAGGTGGGGGTGGGCACAATTACGTATGTCAGACCCTAACCCTGTGTCATTATGAGCATGGAAGGGATAGTGTTGGCAGTGTGTCAGTGTACATGCTATTGCAAAGACGCTAAAACACAAATCATAAACACCTATCCGAGAGAAATTAGCTGTGAACAGCCTAAATGACTGGGTTTGTGAGACGTACTGTCCTATGTTCCCAAAACATGCTTTGACTTACAGTTATGCTCAACGCGTAAACTTCTCACTTGACTGAGTGTACGTGGGCTCCTTCTTTCTTGCTTGCTTTACTACGTGAACATGGCGTAATGAGCGAAAGTTTTTTTCTGAGTGTAGTGAGATCACAGTTTATACGTTCTGAGATGCAATGGCAAGTCACTTTTTAGTTGAACACATTAGTGTTAGTGTTAGTGTTAGTAGTAGTGTCTGTTATGGTTGCCAGTCCTACCACTGCTATGGTCCTTCAACAACACTTGAGCACAGAGGACACAGCATTTGAGTCTTTTAACTTTGACTTTTGATTCCATTTCCACATTTTATCCTTTTTTTAATCATATAGTTTTGACCACAACTGACCTGCATTATTATCAGCCATTACTGTTTAATTAAGCTGGGTCTCTTACCACAGAGGCTTTGACATCCACTGAAATAGAGGCTTCACAGCAGCTGAACTTTACTTTACTTATATTGGGCATCACATAGAGGACATGACATAGAGGACATGACATCACATAGAGGACATGACATAGAGGACATGACATCACATAGAGGACATCACATAGATGACATCACATCACATAGAGGACATGACATCACATAGAGGACATGACATAGAGGACATGACATCACATAGAGGACATGACATAGAGGACATGACATCACATAGAGGACATGACATCACATAGAGGACATCACATCACATAGAGGACATGACATAGAGGACATGACATCACATAGAGGACATGACATCACATAGAGGACATGACATCACAACATCACATAGAGGACATGACATCACATAGAGGACATGACATAGAGGACATGACATAGAGGACATGACATCACATAGAGGACATGACATAGAGGACATGACATCACATAGACATCACATAGAGGACATGACATCACATAGAGGACATGACATCTCATAGAGGCCACGCACAAGTCTGAAGGTGAGGACAGATGGTGCAGGCCTCAGATCAGACTGGATGGATTGCTTTTGCTGCCTTACTGAACAGAGTTTGTCAGTGAGTTTCACCATATTGGGAAATGACTCCTGTCCATTTACAGACACCTGTCACTCTGCACCCAGACACACTCACATTCATCAGTCATCAATCATCATTGGTCCTCTGGGAAAATCACAGACACAAGACACAGTCACATACACATGTGCACACACACACACACACACACACACACACACACATGTACACACAAACACAAAGGTATGTGGTACGTGTATGCACGTGCGCACACACGCACGCACGCACGCACGCACGCACGCACGCACGCACGCACGCACGCACGCACGCACGCACGCACGCACTCACGCACTCACACACACACACACACACACACACACACACACACACACACACACACACACACACACACACACACACACACACACACACACACACACACACACACACACACACACACACATTGCATACATGCACAGATATATTTGCCCGGGGAGGATGCTGACATTTTCCTCAAGAATTTCCCTGAAGATAAAATCATAGACAGCAATCCCTCTCACCCACACCCAGCTTCCTCCACCTCTAGCTGGTTCCACATTTTGAAATTGAAACAGTTCATTGTAGAATTTTTAACTCACTTGAGAGTACTGTTTTCCCATGTATATCCAAATGCAGGATGCATACATCCACGTTTCATCAAATGTTTATAGCAGAGCAGGTATGAGGTTGAAATACATTGTTATGTGGTCCATTAAACCAGAGGACTGCTGCAGCAATGCAGTAATCTATATACCTTGCTAAGTCTCATAGGGGCGGAATCCAGCAGGATGGCAAGGCACTCTCTCTGACCAGTCCCATAATGTGTGATGGAGTGCTGTTTCCCTCTAGTGGCGAGTTGATAGAACACCACAGGCAAGTGTCACCATGTTGACCCCTGTGTCTCCAGTCAGTGCTGCTCTCTGCTGCTGCTTCTGGCTCCAGGCTTCACGCATATGGGCCGCCTCTAATGAGCAGTCTGGCCATCAGAGCGGTTGACCCCCCCCACCCCCACCCCCACCCCACCCCACCCCAGTGCGGCTCTGAACACACCCCCCACCCCACCCCACCCCACCCCGCATGTGTTTGAGTGAGGGATGCTGGGAGCTGGGCTTGGCGTGACGGGGTTACAGTGGCTGTCAGTGTCAGTCAAATGAGCAGTCGCTGACGGACTGGGCAAACTCTGCTTCAGGGCCCGGCGTGGAGGCTCACAATGTGGCCGTGGTCCCTCTGTATGTCTCTTTCACTCTCTCTTTTTCTCTCTCTTTCTCTCTCTTTCTCTCTCTTTCTCTCTCAGTCTGTCTCTGTTGCCCAGAGGTGCATCTGTGCAGCGCATCTGTGCCATGCTAACATGGGTGGGCGCAGTCGGTATATTCTCCAGCAGTCCTGTGGGCCAAACATGTTTATGTACACAAATGAAAATTCTCACTGGTGCCTAACTCATGTCTGCGCAAACCAAACTCTGGTTTTCATGCTACCATACTACCATTCGAAACAAAATCTGGATGACAACCATTATTAACATTATCATAGTGTCTTCATCCTTATTTGATTTTAAAGACATTGGAATGCTTTGTTTCCAATTCAATTCAATTCAATTCAATTCAATTCAATTCAATTTTATTTATATAGCGCCATAACAATACAATTGTCTCTAGGCGCTTTACAGAGCCCAGAGCCTGAACCCCCTTAGTGCAAGCACATTGGCAACACGGGCAAGAAAAAACTCCCTGTTAGTCAGGAAGGAACCTTAAGCAGAACCACGGCACATAAGGGGGGACCCATCTGCTTGAGGTCGGCCGGGTGGAGATAGGGAGGGGGGATGGGGAGGGTTGTGTGGCAGAAGGGGATGGGAAACAACAGGTGTTGTACATATCCTGCATTTGGTAGGTGTACATAATATATATACAGACATCCGGTGGTAAATACATGATACAAACAAGACCAGTTTAGTGGGTATACACTGTGCTCAAAGGTTTGCTGTTACAGGGGTAAGGGGAGTAGGAGCAGAGAAACATGTTGATGGTGGCAATAATATATATTGTATATAAATGCTAGCATAGGGTATGAGGTAGAGTAAGTGTACGGCAGTGCGGTGGCGGTTGGCGGTGGGTGCAGTGGGCCGAGGGTTTCTACGGGTAGAAACTTTAGAAGTTTTCTATCATCTAGCTAAGCGAAAGGGCTGAAAAGACTGTGAGTCGAAGCTGCAGTGTTGGTCATGGTGTGAGGTGGTGGAGCCCTCCCCTCATGCAGTCTCATATCTTCCCTGACACAGATGGGCCATCAGACCAGAGAGAATTCCGAGAAAAGAGAGGGGGAACCTTCAGCGGAGTCAGCAGGGCTACGCGTGGCCAGTGCTTCCCACTGGGGAGATCAACGAGGTCAGTGATGTGTCCTGGAAGCTTGGAGAATCCTATCTTTCAAAAAGGGGCTAATTGTCATTGTGACAAAAATGCAGTGGCGTTTCTCCAATCACCTTCAATTCATCACAAGCTGGAATCTCTCTCTGAATGAGTAATGCCCATTCTCCCAGTTAATTTAATGCAACTTAACCTGTTCTTTTTTATATCTGCGTCTCCCCAGGGTGTAATCTGGCCACTAGAAGGTGCTCTTGTTCCTTGCAGCCTGCCATTCCCTTTCAGTGACACCAGGGGGCGTCAGAGCTTCACGCCACTGAGGCTGGCGGTCCTGAGGAATGGCCAGTGTGGTGACCGCACCATGGCCACGTCTGTCACCCTTCCAAACATCACAAGCAGCCGGATGAGATCACAGTAAGCAAAACAACCAGAGGAAGTAATTTGATTGGCTGTTGAGCTCAGATATCAACAACTCAACAAGTTTTCCGAGTGATCAAACAGTTCTTTGTGAGGCCCGCAAACATTCATATGTGAAGAAATACCATAAAGAAACAACACAGTTAGTATAATAATGTTTTTTTGCCAAAGTAGACTAATTCTGTGTTCCTGGACAGAAAGGTACCACCCATCAACACCTTAGCTGATAGCTTTGAAGCTAACGCCACCGCTCCAGAGAGACTCAACAGTAGAATTTTCAGTTTTCATTTTTCATTTGCGCCTGCTAATGAGGTCCACTGGTGGGGAGACTGCCAGTGTTGCAGTTTTCATTTCACCTCATCGAGGAAGTGTGACCTACGAGATGAGCCATTTGTATTGTTTCAGAGATATATTCCTCAGGTTTATTCATTTCCGAGAAATTCTATTTAAATAAATGACTGGGAATGCAAATAAGGCTGTGTACATATAAGTTGTTCCATGGGTCAAAGGCCTGGACTGCGCCGTGACAAGTAAGATAAATTGTTAATTGCAGCAGTTCATCTTCAGAATTAGAAGACGATTCAGTCAAAAATGTGCATGTTGATCAGACATCATAATATCTGCATTATTCTTTCCTTACATGCTCAACTGCAGCCCTTATTCACTTTGCAGAATGGCCAAGAGTCAGGGATCCTGTGAAGGCAACACAGACGATCAGAACATTGAGTTTCAGGAGTTTCTCAATAGGTAACAATACGTAACATGATTATAACAGATGCATGGATCAAACAACAACAAACAACAAATAATATGAGCTTGTGTGTATATCGCATGGGCCGCAAACCCTGAATATTACTGGGAAAACCTGTATTTCAAAAACCTCAGTAGTCCCATAGATTCAGAGAAAACTGTTCAGATCTAGTTGGATCAAGTCAATTCCACCTTTTAAAAGAAACCCCCACATAAAGTGTTTGAGGTGTTGGGAAGGGAAGTTAGAGCCTGTGTCCTCTGCTCTCTCCTGAGGTGCACGGAGCGTCTGAACCTGCCCTCCGCTGCTCAGAGGCTCTTTGATGAGCACGGCAAGGAGGCTTTCCTACTCACAGGACTGCAGAGAGACCAGCTGGTATAAAAAAAACGAATTTCATTCAAAATCCCTCAATGTGGCCTCTGTTATGCTCTAGGTTTTTTCCTGTTAAAAGGGAGTCTTCCTTGTCACCGCCGCCTGTGTGCTTACACTAGCTATGCAAGGCATTTAAGCACCTTGAGACCATGTCAATTGGTAATTGTGCTTTATAAATGATTGCATGAAATGATTTGCACTGCATTGAAAATTGCATTGAATTGAAGTATAATCATTTCTGTGCTGTGCAATATGCACGTGCAGTATTATGGTAAGTGCCGTTGTGGTGGCCCTCCTTCCGCCACGCCCATGAGTGTAGCGGTGGCCTGTCTGTGCTGCAGGTGTATGTGACGTGTGGGGAGCAGTGGGTGAGCCCCCAACACCGACAGTCGGACGCCCTCAGACGCCTCACGGTGTTCAGGCTGGAGCAGGACGTGGCCCGCATACGCCACTACTGCGCCCTGAGGAGCCTCCATGGTATGCAGTGAATTATATTCTCCCAAACTCTGATGAGATGTTTATCAGTTAGTGTAGTTTTAACTTCTCTCACTCTGGCTTTGTCTCTCTTTTTCTCTCTCTCTCTCTCTCTCTCTCTCTCTATCTGTCTGTCTCTTTCTCTCTCTCGCTCTCGCTCTTTGTCTGTCTGTCTGACTCTCTCTCTCCCTCTTTCTCTCTCTCTCTCTCTCTCTCTCTCTCTCTCTCTCTGTGTGTCAGACCTTGTCCTTGATGTTGAAGGACATCCACAGGAGGGCTCTGCTCTTCTTGTCAGGCCTTACTGTGTCGAGCCTGAAGATATAACCTCTGAGGAGAGTCAAGGCCCTCCAGACCCAAAGGCCCGCTGTGACCTCTCAAACGCCCGCCTGTAAGTCATTATCACTGATCATGGATTCCCATCCATGGAGTCCACTAACCGCTAACCTCCATCCCCAGGGCAACCTCTTTTATAGCCCTTCATCACTGGAGGCAGAGTTTAGTGTACGGCTGATAGGATTATTAAATTGGCCAAGAGATGAGTGGTGAAAGTAGTAGCTGATTTCTGTCCTTCAGGGGAGACGCACATTCAAGAGCTCACCAGAGAGCTGATGAGCAGACGACCAAACACCAATATCCATGGCAACAGAGCTCCAAGGCGTCCTCAGATGAGGAGGATGAATGTACTAATGGAGATAACTCTGTCAAAAAAGACAAAAGCAGGTCAGTTTTGTCGTTAGAGAGAATATTGTCCCATTTGTTGAGAACAGCAAACCTCTAGTCATTCATTTCAACGATTTATTGTGGCGGGTTTCTTTTGGAGGAGAACAACATGTGTGAAGATTGTCTGTCATCTCAACACATCCATTCAACACATTATGTCACTATCAATCAAATCAAACTTTATTTATACTGCGCATTTCATACCAAGAGGCAACACAATGCGCTTCACAGAAGGAACACTTATGTTTGACACAAATTTGTGAGGGAAGCAAAAACCATAGAATGTGAAGTGCACCACCAATGCTACTTTTAAAAAGTCCTTGTCCTCTGCAGGCCAGGAGCGCACAGGCAGCAGTTTGAGTGGACCGAGGGGCAGCTGGTGAGCTGCTGGAGCCCCTGGCTGGCCGTGGGCGTGAGGGCCAGGGAGGGGGGGTCTGCTGACCACACGGGCTCCCCCATGCAGCTGATGCCCAGGAACCCATCAGATCCTCAGCAGCTCTGGGTCTGCCGAGAGGGAGAGAGGTGGGGCTCAGACGTGACTTTCACTCCCTTTAAACTGCAGTTGTGATGGGAATCGAAACCCAAAAGAAGTTTACTCTTATGGTAAATGTGTATTTTTAAAAAGTTGTTTTTTAGTTAAGTGAGTTTTATGTGCATGTCACTTCACACATACAGGACACTACACCTACAAGCAGACCCAAGCTTGGTCCTGTCCGTGTCCATATCCCAAACCACTCATGTGCATCGGCCTGCTACCACACCTACAGGCTGGCCTCTAACTCTACAGGTGAGCCACATATTCACACATTCATGGCCACCAAAGGCATTGCGCACACACACACACAAACACACACACACACACACACAAACAGTATATTCACTTCCACAGACGCACAGTAATTCTCTGAACGGATGTTCCACTGTTGATATGTTCTCAGAAGCACAAGCCCCATAGCTCTGCTGTAGCTCATCAGAGGTGGCGCTGGCTGCCAGAGCAGAGGGTCCTGTGTGCTTTCTACACAGACACGCTGGAGCAGGAGCTGACGGCAGCCCGCCTGGCCTCGGTGTGCACCGCCTGCGTGTGTCCACACCCTCTGCAGCAGCAGGTACGACCGACCGCAGGCTCATCCCACAAGGCCACGGCTCAGCCTCTCACACCGTCACACCGTCACGTCATTGCACAGTTTACCGCACTACAGTTATCCTGTTGTAAATGTGATAGATTCAATAAAGCCTTTGACATTTTCTTTGGCATCTTGTGCATGAAATTGATTGGTCCGTGCCTTTCACTTATGACTATCGCCATGAGTATCTTAGTCATAAATGTCATGGAATGATTTATCATTCTTAGATCTCCAGTATTATGGTGTTATGAAATGTGCTTCTCTGTCAGGGATACTACGTCTGCAGCCCGAGAGAGAGGCAGAGGACGGAGGTGTGTGTCAGCTGTGCCACAGAGCTAAGAGGGAAGGTCCACTTAAAGAGGCTCCCCCTAAACTCCACCTTCCGCTGCGCCACAGCCAATCAGAATCCTCAGCTCAACCTCAGGGGGCCATTCAGGAACCTGAGTGTGTGTGAGGTCAGAGTTCATGTCACCACCTCAGGGAAACAAATGACTACACGCTCTCACCACAGCATTGTTTGTGTAGAACATTAGTAGCCTCATAAATCCACTCCAATATACATCCTACTAGCCTGGAACACTTTTATTTACCTGAAATGCAACCCTGTCTGTGGATCCGTATTGTAAAGCTATTCTTGCCTGTCTCTTGACAAAGATATGAATATTTAAATGAAGGGGGTTGTAACAACTCTATATGTTGTCCATATGGAGGTCCTCTCAATGCCTTATTTTCCTGTGGGTGTTTTGTTTTGTTTACGTCTGTATAAGTATACAGTATGTGTGTGTGTGTGTGTGTGTGTGTGTGTGTGTGTGTGTGTGTGTGTGTGTGTGTGTGTGTGTGTGTGTGTGTGTGTGTGTGTGTGTGTGTGTGTGTGTGTGTGCAAGCATGCACCCGTATGTGAGCGTATGAGTAAATCTCCAGCTGTGGTGTGCATTGTCAGACGGACCTCAGCACTGAGGCGGCAGGCGTGACTCTGCGCCGTCTAGAGGAGCGCCTGGGACATCTGAGGAGGGAAGGCTCAGGGCAGACGCAGTCCCCGGGGGCCAGCAGCTTGGGCGGCACGCAGCCGCCTGTGAAAGTCCTGGCCCACAGGAATGGGCAGAGCCGAGAGGAAGCCCAGCTGATCACAGCAGCTACCATGCCCCTGGTGATAAACATGGATACACACACACACACACACACACACACACACACACACACACACACACACACACACACACACATATCTATATACATACATGCATAACAATACAATAAACCCCAAGGTTTTCCTTGCCAGAAAGCACAGAGTCTTTGCCTGCAAATTAATTTCATTATATACAGCACACAAGGGAATTAAATAAACTGTGTAATATTTTGATATGTATGTATGTGTTTACGGATGCCTGTGTGTCTGTGTCTGTGTGTGTGTCTGTGTATGTGTGTACGCGCGTGTGTGTGTGTGTGCGTGTGTGCATGTGCGTGTGTTCTTGTTAAATTATAATTGTTATGATCTCCCTCCCCATTGGCAGCTGCTGGCAGAGGGCACCAGGCGGCTGGGTCTTCAGCGGGCCGCCAAGCACCTCTACGCAGCCGACGGCACCCGCTTCCTCACCATCCAGCAGCTCAAGGCCTGGGCCCTCAACCAGAGCCTGCGGGAGCACCACCCCCTCAAAGACACGGACACCAAACTCGACATTCACATGACAGATGCCACCACCTCTGGAGGTACAGTAAACAGATCCTCTCCATGACTTAAAAAAAACCGCTGGACTTGGTAAAGCCTTGAGAATCTTTCATATTTATACGTTAATTAACACACATCAGTCTGGCCTCTTACTGACCTCCAGAGCCAGGCGTAGAGGGTGAGCTGGACCCTGCTGAGGCCCAAGCCCTTCCCCTGGTCACAGAGGCTGATGTGGACACAGTGGACCAGGCTCTGCTGGCTCTGGTCCTCAGAGAGCCCGTCCCCGTGTGGATGTCCTGTGGGGAGCCCTTTCGGCCGCCTGATGGTACTCACGCTCTCTTTGTGGTGTATCCATACTGTTTGCCAAATGCCATTCGTACATGCCAGGACATACTGGAAAAGATAACAAGTACCCTCTTACCAGTAGTGCCAACTGCAACTGGTTGGTCAAGTTAGGTACTGGGTTATTATGGTAAATTCAGTTGTATTAACAATAAGGTTGGTTATACTTTTATACAGCAACTTTTATACCTTAAAGATGTCTGTCAGAGTAAAGACAATGTCTGTTGTACATCTGAATACAATACATACTCTGAGTCAGATAACAAGACAGATCACATGTATAAAACATTAGGTAAGAACTGCCATATATCAAATGCTTTGCATTAGCAATTAGTTCTTGTTTATTGCAGTTGTCAAACTAATCGAGAGGCAAAGAGCGGCTCGCTGGATGAAGAAGGGGAAGCTGTGTGTGGACTTGGAGATCAGGAGGCACAAACTGAGGCAGCAGAAAGGTAAGATGCCACAGGACAATATAGGCCATATACCACTACTAGTACCGACATATTATTCATAATAATCACAATATATGTAAAAATAATAATATATATGCTAATAGTAATAGAATAATCATAATATTGGCTCTACACTGTATTTGCCCCATGCCTTCTCTGTATAAGCAGTGCTCAAATGCTCTCTGATTCCTCTCTATGATTACTTCACTCAACGCAGCCCGACTGCCACCCAGCCAAGACTCATCCAGCCTGATCTCCCAAACTATCCGAAGGGCCTCTGAAACAACAGCTGAGCTCAACTCCTCCGAGGTTCTCTTAGAATAAAACTGCTCTTCTTTTTTGCTGTTCACTGAAAGCCATGTTATTCTAACCTAACCATACAAGATCTTGGTGCTGTTCCCCCATGTTATTCTAACCTAGCCATGAATGATCTTGGTGCTGTTCCCTCATGTTTCTGTTCTCAAAGCAAACTGATCTTTTGGTTGTCTCAGACACACATCAGTGTGGAGGAGTCAGTGCTGGAGCGGGAATGTAGGGAAGATCTCCTTAAGGAGGGGTCAATAAGCGCTACACACAACCTCTACCATCAGCCCAAGGTCAAGAGGGTACTGGTGCACTGCAACGGCGGGGACATTACTCAATCGGTGTATGTCTGGGGCAGAACCATTGATGAGGTAACGCCTTGCATATGCCTCCAAGAGATGTGGAACCCACAATAATTAACGAGTTCACCTTTAAATGTAGAGTATGCCCATGCTTTTTCCTCTCTAATGCAAGGCCACGAGGTCTACAGTGGTTTAAAAGAGATAGAACGCATCAAATGAACACAAAGCAGTGGTATCATTTTTAGAATTCTATTTTTTATATATAATTCTAAAATGTTTTTTTTTTAGTTTTAGTTTTAGAATTAGCGTTCCTTAGAGGTACCACCCTCTTTCATGGGCTTTCGGTGCATCAAACATACTCAACCTCAAATGAACAAGCTATTTGTGGCTAGTGGATTCACCATGAGATCTCTCAGAAGTGGTGGGGAGAGAAGATATTTGATGTGATATCTAGGGAGACCAGACTGTGATTGTTTCCTGTGTGTCTGTGGGGTGACTGTACTGGAGTGATGAGGCTGTGTGTCTGTGGGGTGACTGTACTGGAGTGATGAGGCTGTGGGTTTATTGTACTGGAGTGATGAGGCTGTGTGACTGTGGGGTGACTGTACTGGAGTGATGAGGCTGTGTGTCTGTGGGGTGACTGTACTGGAGTGATGAGGCTGTGTGTCTGTGGGGTGACTGTACTGGAGTGATGAGGCTGTGTGACTCCTGCTCTCTTGTAGCTCCTGCACGGCAGCACTGAGAGGCTGGGGCTGCCGCGACCAGCCAGTGTGCTGTACTCCGCAGTGGGGGAGCCCGTTACCTCCTGGGCCCAGATCCAGAGGGACGCCCTCCTATGTGTGTCAGCAGGAGAGCCCTTCCTCACGCCTAAAGGTGAGTCCACCCTCTCCCCTCCTCTCCCAGACTCCCACTTACCCACTCAGGAGTCCAATGCTTACTTTACAACTGGCTGTGTTCATTTCTGAAGTAATTGTATCACATGGTTAAGCTAGTAATGGTAGCCTAGTAATAGTAATGGTATCACATGGTTAAGCTTTCACACAGATGCTTTGATATTGTTTGTTCTCCTGACTTTCTTCAGACTGTCGAGACAGAATAGAAGTGAAAGCCAGCTTTGCCCGAGCTATGAGGCATCATCGCCTTACTGCCAGCAGTATGGCAGTCGAACTGGAGGAATGACAAATCAGTGTAAGAGACCACAGTAGTTGAGCCACCAAGGAACTCCTAATGTCTATTATTATCCAATCAGGTAACCAGTGATTCAGCGGGGATTGAACTGTAAGATTTCCCATCCAAATCCAAATTCTTATGTTCTACGTTTGAGAAACATCAGAATCAGACTCATATTATGCCTCACTTGTGTGTTAGTCCTACGGTACTTGAATCCAGTGTTTGTAAACTGCATTTACCTGTGCAGCCCATAGAGGGCAGTGTGTTGTTATGAATAGAGTGCAACCGCTCATTCAGTATGTAGCATGATGGTGTTGAGGTGTTAAGATGGTTTATTTTTCCCTTTTTATCTCTGTTGTGCAAATAACTGGGGAACAATGAAGTCTGCATATTTAGTACCTCTGATACCAGTGTGAACTGAATTCAACCATCAAGCTGGTCCAATGGTTGCTGCTGAATTTTACTTTTGATTAACTCAATTAAGTATTTATGCATTTGTGCATCTCAAATTGTATTTAATCACCTTAAGACGTACCTCATTGCAGTGTTTGAAATGTGGTGTGATGTGTTGGAGGGTAGTCCTGTTCCTCTGGAAATGAAAGTGTGTCATGCCTGAAGTGTCTCCTCTGACCCGCCGGACGGAACATCTGTCCAGTGTTGAGAGGAGAGAGAGTGAAGTGGTCAGGTGCCATAGTTTCCTTTGTGAAAATGTTAAAATGTCAAAACTATGCAATGAATTATTTTTTGAATGATAAAATAAAATGATTTTGACTTTCCTCTGATTCATAGCTGAATTCACTTGCACACGTGTTCCATTATTTGTGTGGATGTGTGGGTGAAACCTGCTATGGTTTAGGCCTGAGGCTCTGTAAAGCACCTTGAAACAATTTCATGTCATTTCATTTCATTGGATTCAATTACATAGCATTCAATGTTTCTATTGTTGAAATACCAGGAAGCTGGCCTGCAGGCGGAGTTGTTATGTCATTCGATATGTTGATGGAGGGTTGTTGACAGTCCTTCATATGCGTCATTTACAGTAATGGGTAGGTGATTTGCACTCCACCGGGTTTAAGCCGGTAATGTGGCCTGTGTGGTAGATGCTATAACTGCAAAAGCTAATGATCACAGTCTGATTTACTGATGGTGTGCATTCTCAAACAAAAGGGTTGTTTTCAAAACAACATTACATTTGTAGAGATTCAGCACAGCTATTTCACCTTAATGCAAAATAAATTATGTCAAGAGAAGTGCAATGCTGTAGAGCAAAGAATCATTTGCCAATTATTTAAACCTGCAAACTGTTGGCGATCACCCTGGTTTTCAGTCTCTTTGCCCTGTTATCCTGTCTCTCTGGGGGATGAGGGAAATTCAATAAAAACCATCAATCAATCTCTGTAAACTCTCATTTTTAATTAGATGAAATAGACAGTCATTCTGTGCGAAGTTTGTGGGGAACGCTGGCAATCATTTTCATGCTCTTGGATTTGACTGAGGATTATGGTTTTCAGGGGGACCAGAAGTGTGATATTTACCGTTGGCTTTAGATAGGATTACACATTATAATCTGTCTATCAGTCTTATCATCCCTGATAATAAATATTTATAAATGATTTATGTGGAGATTGATTTCTTGTACAAATAATAAGGGGGGAGGACACATTACATGAGATGGCATCAAGTGACCGAACAAGACTTTTGGACTGAGGGTTTTAGATAGTTTCGTCACTTGTTGCTGTGCTTTGTCTATGTTTTCAGTGGTTTTAAAATCAGATGTTATGGTGGTATGAAATAAAAGTCTGTGTATGGATTAATTGATTGTTGTTTTTTTTGTTGGGGTAATTAAGTTTGTGGACAAGCCAAAAGACTCACCGTGGTTACATGGATTCGAATAACTGCCTTAGTCGGACTGAAATCGCATTATCCGTTTCATGTAAGCACCTTAGTCGGATCGTAGTCGGACCGCACATAGTCGGACTAACACCCCTGGATAACTCGATCCGATCCAGTTGATAGTTCGACTATTGCGGCATGTAACAGTGAATTGGATAAGGAACTGGACTTTGCGTCTTTGCGCATGCTCCCTCTCTCCCTGCCAGGTCGTGACCCGGAAGACGAAAGAGGGATAAGTTGTCTCAACTGTTCATACTAATGACACGGTTTTTTATGAATATCCTGCAGACTGTCTCACAAGCTTATTCTTGTTGATTATGAACAAACATAACAGAAGAGGTCCGAAGATATGAGCACCTTTACAACCCCTCCTTAAACACGTATAAGGACGTTCCACATTTTATTTGCTTAAAACAACAGCAGTACTGTCAAATCAGCTGTCACTCGGCTATTACCTGACCAAGGTTCCATGGCAATGTTCCGAAAGCCCATTTTTCCGACAGCCCGCTGTTCCGAAATTGTGAGTACAGCAACGTGAACCACTATAGCCCACATGCACATCCCAATGAATCACACAATCATAAACATATAAATGCCTTTATTTCACAAGCATTAACTTGAATTCAGAATATTATTATACACACATGCATTTGCATCGCGATGATACAAAAATATTTGTATGATTGCCAACGCATGCATGCTTTGTCAGTGCTTGACAAGATCTGCGTAATGTCCTGCGACAATCTGCCGGTGATTTCCTTCGCATGAGTGGTAGCCTACCCCATATTCAAAACCAGAGTAGGCTAAGTTAACAAATATTGCCTAGGAAAAGTTATATGCGTGATAGCCCGGTGAGCGTCTCCGCTCTGCTGTGCAAACGAAATGCTGTGTGTGTTTTGTGCCACTTAAAATATTTCTAAATTTTGCCAGGGGGACTATGTTTCGGAATATTGAGATTTCGGAATATCGGGCTTTCGGAACACTGGGCCATCTCCCCTGACCAATACCTGTCAAACTCGGTGATACTATTTTATCAAATATGATGAAATTTGGGTTTGAGTTTTGTTCGGTTATTTGGCGCTGCCCTCTAAAGACAGAGACGTGACAGGTGGATCGAGATATTTTCCCGTAAATACCTTTACCTAAATACCTTTATAGACAACATCGATCATACACTCCCATTGCACTCAAACAACCACACTCAAACGAGGAGATATTGTATCAATTAGCCTATTATGTATTGTATTAATTGCACAGAGTTCCAGTGGCGCATGCAGCCGTACGCACTGTGCGTACCTTCTGCTACGCGAGAAGAAAAAAAATATATCATGAACGCATATTTTTTACAATGGGGAAACTATAAAATCGGAGTACAGACAACTAATGCCCAGCGTTGACGATGCAGATACAGAGCTGGAAACAGCTAAATGAGTTACGCAGTGAACTTTATCAAGCCCTGGAAAGTTCGGCAAATTTCTACCCAAACATTCATTGCGTCCTGAAGGTCTTGTATCTATCTACGAAAAGACTGACTGGACTTGCTTTCATGAATATTCACACAGATTTGGAAATCGACAGCGAAGAAGTACTATAACAATTTGATGCAACTGGCAGAAGGGCAATGCGTAACCCATTATTTGCGCGCGTGTGTGAATGTGCGTGCGTTTCTCTCGCCTTTTATCTTTCACCTTTGAATAATGTAATTTATAAACACATCGGCCCGGCAGAAACAAACAAACAAACAAACAACCCAAGAGGCAACACGCATTTCTGGACCGATGAACAGACGCGATTCATGCTCAATCAACTGTTGTTGTTATTGGTAGTGGTGAAGAGGTCAAGCGGAAAGGGCTGTATCACCACTAGTTGTAATGAAAACAGCACCACCTATCGTATCGGATATGACATGCTTTCGGCCAATGATTCGATTTATTCACTGCCATGTATATTGGGATAATAGCACTTGGCCCAAAAGATAGCATAGTCCGACTAAGCAAAGATTCGAATTATACCATCATGTAAACACACTGACTGACACGGGTCTTTATGGGCAAATCCCTCATATGAGTTGCAGGGCGAGCATGGGTTTGAATGAGGACTGGAATGCTTTGAAATCCAAATAGTCTGCTTTGTACATGCCAATTTTAGCCTCAAAGCTACCAAACACAGCACAGAGGATGCATTCCGACTGTGTGTGAGAGGAGCGGGACTGGTTATAACAATGCTGTCCATATGGTAACTACACAGCTAGTTCACACCTACACCTGAACTCTCGAGCAAAGTACACACACACACACACACACACACACACACACACAGAGCCCAGCATCAACATGGCAGGACTCTGCCTAGCTGCCAGAAGCCCATTGGCTGAAGCTGATCGAGTGGTTGCCCTCTCGGTGGTGCGCTAATTAAGGCTAGCAACAGCAGCGGGAGCGCTGGCCTCCTGATCAGAAGAGGCCACTGAGTCCGCGGTGGACACAACCACCCACAGTCCCTCACCCCATCGCCAACGTAATTAACCTTGAATGCCGACTGCCACGCTTTCACTTCACAAATGTGGCCTGCTCTGTTTAGCCCAGGTGGACAACGTCTGATATCTAACATTTGAAAAGCCTGGGTTAATTGTGTAATACATGGGGGAAAGATTTCAATTTGTTTCCCTTCTTAGTGCTTCTAAGATGTTCCCTGTTGTAGGCAGCAATAGATGGAGGTGTGTATCGTGAAGCAATGAGGTCAAGGCCTGCCTCCAGAGACCACTGTGCATAAATCTTCTGATCTCACGCTGGTCGGTATTCCCCCCTGTATGAGTATAATTACTCCAGCAAAAGTAGGTAAACAGCACATTGCTGCTCAAGCCACAACAGTGCTGTGGCTCACTCAGTTGTTTCTATTCACTGGCATTTCAATGTGGTGGTTTATGTGGGTGCTTTTTGTGTTGTTGATATGACTGTGATACCTGAAGCATGAATCTCAGCTCCAACTACTTTGAACTGAGCATGTACAAAGCCAAGTGTGTTTCTTTCCATCTTCCCCTTCCTCTACATCGATATTCATAAAACCATTCTGAAAGATTGTGAGAGAGGAAAGGTACCATAAAACTGCATCGGTTGTCATCTTTTCTTTTTATTACAACTCCCAAGGAGTGTGTGAGTGTGTGTCTCGGATCGGACATCGGAGGCCATAATTCCTCTTTCGAGCCGCGGCCAGAGCCATCACGGAGACGAGGTGGGATGAATCGTGCCGCCCTGGTACAATCCCAGCAGCCCCAGCAGTAAATTTACTACCCTGAGTCTCCATCTGTGGCAGAATGGATGCATCTCGTCACACCAGGCATTATGGGAGTGCTGTGTGAGAGGTGCCTTGAGATTCATAAGGGTGTCCTTATACAGCGTTTCAGCGTTGTGTGCAAACACGTGACACGGGTAGTGCAGAACACCCAGAGAGATGACATTAAGAGATGACACTTCAAGGCAATTTTTGTGTTTGATATGCCGGGTAAGACATTTTTTTTAAATGTAGTCACTGGTAACAGGAACATCAAAATCCTCTTTCACTGAGTCTGTTTTTTTCTCTCTCTTCCTTTCTTCTTGATTTCTGTCGTGCCATCCTGGATGTACATAGCACCTCTAACCTCACACTTCTGATAAACCCCCTCTGACAACATCAATGATTAATGACAGGAGAAATAATTGAATCCGGATTGAGAGAGACAAGGGCCAGGAGATGACAGGCACCCGGGAGGTTGAGGCCTGAGTAACATCTTTACCGAGAGATGTGACATGCCCCCTCTTTTTCGCCCTCGTCTCTCGCTGCAATCGCTCTTCTGAGGCCGTCTGGGGGAAAAAGGTCTGTAATTCACCGCATCAGGACAAGGTGATGGCAAGGCCAGGGAGTCACGGATCAATACTTCATTTGCCGAGCGAGATTTTCCTCCCTTCACTGTATCTGCCTCATCGCATGCTCCAAACGGGAGTAGAATGGAAGCACGATTTCATAGATTGAAAAAAAAGAGAGAAAATCAGCAGAAGGTTTCTCATTTTCTAGAGACTCTGGAACATTAAAGATGACAAAACCTGCTTAAGAATTCTCACACAGCCTCTCCAGGTCACGGCCTGTATATGTTAATGTTCATGTTTTGCATTCAGAGTCTTTGTCTGTACCGTCTCTCTTTGAACTCTGGGAGCAGATATGTCGAAGAAAGTTGGCTCTAGGACTTACAGGGAGAATTCTACCATTACATTAGGAGTTAAAGAGCTGTGCCTCCTGAACTCTTTGCAAGTTGTGTGTGTGCGTGTGCATGTGTGTGTGAATCTTATATTATGAATCGCTGCCCCATGTTGAAAGGAGTGTACATCACCCATCGTATTGTAAATGTAATTGTGACAAAATTGTGCAAAGTTAATGAATCATGTGTAATTTACAGTAACAAAGCTGTACAAATGGACTGGTTGTCTAACACAAGCAGTGTGATTTAGGTTATTATGGATTCACCCAATACTCCTGATGTTATGATAAATGAAATGCTAAATATGTTATGATTCTTGAGATGGGCTTCTGTTTTGATGCCTACATGGACTTATGCTTCACTGACAAACTGTTAAAATACAAGCCTGTACTGAATGCCTGCACACAGTGTGGCTACAGCTTTAATTTGATTGTTCTGATAGATGGTAGTCTAGGGCATGTTCATGCTCATGCTCTGTGTTTGGGGTGGTGCAAATGGCAAGACTGGAAAAGAGTCTTAAAACAACCTGCTAGATATTGCTCGGTATCAGCTGTCATTGGCAGCCTTTATGTCTGGAGAAGACGACATCACCTTTACCAGTAATACGTACCAGTTTCTTTGTATTGTGTGGAAGTCTTGTATAACATAGCTGGCTCTTAACACTGTTTGGATACTATGATTTTTTACTCATTATTTGCAGATTCAAATTAAATGCATCAATTGAAGCTGTGACCATCTTGATTTAGAGTGAAGTGACCTAATTGAGTCTTCCTCAAGTATTATTTGTCATAGCTGTTAGTGCAGAATCTACATGCCATGGAATATTTCATAGAAAAGTCAAAAGGCCATAGAACTGTATTATCTGATTACATTATTACATTTAGCTATAAAAGAATCATATGGGGAGAAAGGGACTATTCCTTACCAAACCAATCTTATCCCTTCTAAAAGATAGGCTATGTCGGTCAATGATGGCATTGGAATTCTCTTAGACATCCTTCTGTAATAATTGAAGGGGTCAAAGGTGACAAACACTTCTTCTTAAGAGGGGCCAAAGGTTAAACCCATGTGGCAGAGGCCAAGGGAATCTTGTTCTTTATCATAGTCTGGACACATTTCAAATGACTGGATTAACACAGAAATACATGACCTGGGTCTACCAACCTCAAACAGGAGCAAAATGAACTTTGCCCTTGATTATGAATAATACATAAATCATGAAGGAATAGCATACTTTTTAAATGTGTGTATGGTAAGATGAAATGCACAGCGTACCAAGAAATGATATTGTGAAATGTAGAATGTAGTACATCCATTGTCTGCGTATACATTTTGATGCGTCCTAAACATGACACTTGAGAGTGGCCTGAAATCATACTTAAGGAAGGAAAGGAAATACAACATAAGGAAGGCTTTTTTTGCCACAACCGAAACATTTGACAAACAGTACACTTACTCCACGGTAGCCAAGCGCTCCACAGACTGCTACAGAGGAGGGCCAAAGGGGAAGCACAAAGCTTCATCTGGCAGCCCAGACAATGACTCTGCTTAAGAATAGTTTGGATGCAGGCGGCGGTGGGTAGCTGGGGAGTTAGAGCAGTGGGAGGGCCAGTCTCCCCTTCAACTAATTACCCCGGCGGCTGTGCCTAGTCAATACTCTCCAGAGGGAGGGTCCGGGCCAGGCTGTTGCAATTGTTCTGTCCCAACAGGGGTTGCCCGCGACCCAGTGGCCTGATGCTGCCGCTGAGACTGGTCCCCCAAGCATTCTGTCAAATAAGCACGTATTGATTCATCTCCCCTGGAATATGGATCTCTTCCCTTAATCATTATTTTAGAGGTCAGCTGACGGTCGTTTATTCTGTGGGTAAGAATGTACTAAAGTTGTGAGATGTCTTCACAAGAACTGCCCTTTTTTGGAACGAGACAAAATAAACGTGTCGTGTCAACACAGCGGCCATATGGCGTCATGAATTGTACTCGATGAGAATAATGATACAATGGCAGATTAAAGCGTCTTCCTCTGACCGCTGAAGTAATTGGCAACCAAGGAAATCCTTGTGCCTCAACTTTAGCGTTTTAATAAAGAGAGCGCGGAGGGGTCTTTGAAGTCACAGAGGCACTGCTTATTGTTCCAATCTGAATGTCTTTGTACACGCACTCTTTCAGACTCAGATGAAAGCCTTGGTGGTGGCATGTCTTCCTGCAGCCTACCGTGGAGGAGCTCAAAGCATGGACAGACGGCATGGAACACTGAACAGTCTGGTTGCCATGGAAGTGAAGCCCTCTGTCATCCTGACCTCCCCCCCCCCCTCCTTCTCCTTGTGTTCTGACATGAATCACATACCTGAATTCTTCAAGTGGCACGGCGAGGGGGAAAAATGAACCCACACACACTCAAAATGACAACAGCTTTTCCACACAAACAGCTTCAAAATAAATGTAAATCCAATACATATATTCAGTTATTTCATATGAGAAGATATTAGAGTGAATGGCAGTATCACTGTTATCAGTGGCTACAGGAGCAAGGCATCTTATAGATGCGTACATGGTTTAAATCAATTAGCTCATGTAAGAGTTGATTTCTTTAAAAGGAGCTGGTCAATGAGGAATGGCAATGGAGGAAACTCACAGGAATAACATGTGGGAGATGCTTAGACAATCGGCTTCATCACCATGATCTTTGAGGTCACAGGTTGTGGTCACTAATCAGACATACAAGTAAATCTGCCATCCTGTAAAACAACTACACTTCCGGGATCGCTTAGGCAGCTGTCAATACCAGGAGTGTAATAACTGATAGATTTGAGTCAATACATTGATTCAAAAGGCACATATCAGTTAAAGAAACATAAAAGGATACCAAGTGTTTTAAAATGTGACTGATAAAATCTTATGAATGCATGTAAAGCCTACACATCCAAGTCAAACAGAACAAAATATAAATAGCCTTTCCACATATCTTGATTTTATGTCAGAACCAATGTAAAATATGAGTTTTGAGTTTATCATAGAATGTTGGATTTAATCATAATATTGTTTCAAATCATATATCAGTCCTGTCATATCACAACAAAAAAGATTGTTCAGTTTCCTGAGCAGTAGTGTCCATGGGGGTCAATAGGATCATAGGCTGCTTAGACCACTGTATCCTTCTTGTGAAATGTATGACGTAAGATTCATTTCTAAAATAAAATAGGAATAATGTAAGCTATGTCTTCTGCCAAAAGAAGCCTGAAAGTAGCCTACTTGACTGGGGTGGATTAAGTGTATCACTGCTGTCGAGTGTGTAGGCTACAATGTTACCTTAGTGTTTTCACCTCAAAGACAATGTTTTACTTTAAAATTCACCGCACACCGCGAGGCCAACAACAGTTGCAATGAAACCATCCGTATGCATTGTTGTCCAGTGAGGCTAACTGCTGCTACTGTACCATGCTCCTTGACCCCAGTGGCAGTTCGCGCTCATTACAGCTGCTCTCTCGGGCTCCCCCTCCTCCCACACCGAAGCTACTATCTCCCCCTGTCTCTCTATCTCTCCCTCCCACTTCGTCTGTCGCATTTCAGTGAAAGCCAGAGGAGAGACCCTCGGGGTCGAAGGTTCTGCCCTGCCCGCCACGACCTTAGCCTGTCAAGGTATCGAAATCCAACCTATTTCCCGCGGAATATCGTTCCAGATCACGCAGAGAGCTCTCCGCGACACATTTCGGACCGCGGAAGAAGGTATTTAGCAGCCGTTTCAGAAGGAAATCGCGCGTATAACGAGGCACAAAGCGTTTGGGTTTGATTTGGTTTGTCATGTACAAGGGAGAAAGACTAGGATATCTGTCGGCCGTCGCGTATCGTCTGTCAGTTGCAATAACGTAGCATATTATAATAGCTACAATAACTATGACATAAGATTATAGCAATGTAAGTAGTTTTATATTTTGCCATTCAGTCGTTTCTTGCGATTTGCGGCACGTTACAATGCAATTGGAGAAGTGGTAAACCGTCGGTCTGTGTAATACATGGTGTCAAAGGTTCAGCTTGGTGTATAGAAGCCTATCCTTGAAAGTATGACATAAGTTGTCGTTTCTTATCAGAAACTTATTCACGTGTATTCAAGTAAACAAAACCTGGTTGTGGATTTCACTGATGAATGACAAGAACTCTACAGTGAGTTTAGGTATGGGGCTGTTATAATTGTCGAGTCTTTCAGTGTCGGTCAATTGGTTGATGTTAGCCCCGTCAAGTTTCATGTTTGAACCATATTTTCTTTAAGACTGTAACTGCAGTCAGGTATTTAGGGCGAAGTTCAGTCATGGGTGGTAAGATAACCCGAAAGTATATTAGGGGAGTTTTGTTTAACGTTAGACTACTGTAGCATGTAGATACACTTATATTTTCTAACGCTGTTAAAGAGTCAGATGTAGGCGAAATTTCCAGTGGAAATATTGAGAATTATGAAGATTAATCGTCCTCGGGTTTTTGAAAATGTAGTGTATTAATATTGATGCACTGCTCACAGTAATGAGGAACAGATATTCATAGTAAATATTTTGAGGCTAATCGATGAAGGTATGCGCGGGCAAGGTCAAGTTCAGTGCCGTTAGGTATAGGCAGGGCCCGCGCTGTAGGGGGTGCAAGGGATGTAGACGCAGTCGGGCCCAGTCTTAAAGGGGGTCCAAAAATAAAATGATACTGCATGACAAAAAGTGTATGGGATTAGAATCGCCGACTGCACATTTAATTAGATATTGATCTTTTTGCTTGTTTGCAGCCCTGACATTTGTTTATACTTGTATTAGTGGAAATTAAATATGCTAATATTTTGTAACTTATATACTATACGTTTTATTGTTTTTAGTCTTGCTGACTGTAAAGATGATGTGATTCTCCTGAGATAACTGAATGTTTGAACGTCTGTTAGAGGGTGTGGCCTTTGAGCCTTTGCCTCTTCTCACTGCATCACAGTATTGCTATTGTTTGTGGGCCACGATTTCTGCGTTCAAATTCATTGAGAAAAAGTTCATGAGTTTACATATACTGAATGTGTTGTGGCTCTCCTGTTCAGATGGACGAGTCCTGATTCACCATTCCTCTGGAGGATGCTGCCACGTGAGTTGGAACCCGGACCACTGTGACCTGCTCATGTCCCCTTCAACTAAGCCATGGCTCACAGGATCACGTCTCAGAGCAAGGCCAGCATTTCGGTGGATGAGTACAGCACTAACCCCACGCAAGCTTTCACCCACTACAACATCAACCAGAGCCGTTTCCAGCCGCCACATGTCCACATGTGAGTATGGAGTAGTTGTGTGCCTTCTCTCTCTCTCTCTCTCTCTCTCTCTCTCTCTCTCTCTCTGTGTGTGTGTGTGTGTGTGTGTGTGTGTGTGTGTGTGTGTGTGTGATTTCACTTTCTCTGTGGCCTCATATGACTCATTCCTTTTTGTCGTTGGCAGAGTACTTAACACAAGTAGGCTATTGGTTAAATTGAGATATTGATGGATTGTTTGATTCTCCGATTGATTGTTGTATTGATTGGAGAAGACAAAGACCACAGAGTTTGGACATCTGGCCTCACATTTCTTGTAACATCTGTAGCTGCTAAATGTTCTACTCTCGGGGGGATAGAATGTATTAGGACATACAAAACCTGATTCATGTAAAATGCTTCAACCACAGGCCTTTGAAATACTAAGCGAAAGACTCTATGAATTTAAGATTCAAGCATTTCATCTGAAATTATGGAGGTCATTTTAACACAAGATTTACAGCTTGGTGGTTCATGGTTCTTGAACACTTCCCCGTGTTGCACTTTCCTCGTCTTTATATGATTTTTTTTTCCCCCACTCTGATTCGATTCATAGTCATGCTGTTAAACCTGTGAAGGAGAAAAAACACTTCATGAAACTTCCTATATAAAGACTTAAGTGACAGCTAATATTGTGCAGATCTCCCTCAAGGTTATGAAAAACCTGCTGCTCATTCCTCGGGTTTTTCTTCAACTCACCATTATCTGCATTGAATATAGTTCCTCTGGTCTCGTTACAACCTCATCATACCTCCAGACGTTTTCATCCGCACTTACTTGGAAGTACGTAGCTTACCTCAACACAATTGGCGGAGACACAGCAAGAGGGATGCAGGCTCAGGTTGAAAAAAACTGAATAAGAATCCTGAACAACCACGGGTCTCATTTTGGATTGCTCTTACAGCCGAGTAGCCTATAACTAGAGAGTTCTGATGAAATCAAATATTTAACTGATAAAATATTTAAGTTTAATTCATACATGAAATAAAATAAAAAAATGTTTTAACTGTCCAAATGTAGAAATAATGTTTAAGATAATGTAATGAAATAGCTGATGGACATATATATGTGTGTGTGTGTGTGTGTGTGTATATATAAAGTAAAATCACAGGTAGCCTAATATGTGAGTGTCTAAGTCTCTGCACCATGTGGTCATTATGAAAAGTTTGGGAACCATTGTTCTATAGTACATGTCCCTCACAGCTGACAAAAGCCCTACATCTCTGTCCTAATGCGGTTTGGCTTTAGCGAGCAACAAGGACATCTGCCCTGTTTTATTCCTCAAAAGCCATTTAAGGCCGAATTGCCATTTTCTTGACAGGTACAGGGCCAGACCTCTGTCTGTTCTTGTATTTATTAGCTGAAGAGGGGTCAGAGGTGACTGCAGTTGATTAGCCTCTCAACAGCGTCTCTTTGACCTGTGGGGTCGCCAGTCAATTGTGAGGAACTGGGCTATTGACTGGTAATGATTGAGATGTAATGAGTGCCCAGGCAAGGTGATTAGCTCGGCCTCCTGCGCAGTGGAGGCAGGTGTCACTCTGGATCCGGAGTTTATACACACTCACAACATGCATTAACTAAGTACAAAAAGCAAGCTGCCTAAAGCTACGTTACAGCATAGTGCAAACTGAATATAAGCAGGCTATCTATGAAGTACTTTGCATGGGCAACCAACCAGGAGAGTCAGTAATCTGATTGTGGATCATACAGAATTTTCGTACTTTTGTCTCGAAACATTACAATTTCCGGAATCAGGTCTTGGAAGCCAAGAGTAAGTCCTCTGTTAATCTGTGATTTGCGTCTTCAGTTCATCCGTCTGCATTGGGCAGCCGTCCAGTCCTGTCTCTTGGGAGCTCATGCCTACGATTAGGGACTGAGAATGTTGTGTTGTTGAGGAGATTGAAATTATGTTGAGCGGTTTGGTATCCACAATCCCAGTTAGGTTTGTGGGCTCCACAGTAGAATCACTGTGTGTGATATGTTGCTGAGGTAACTAGGGTTCGCTCTATGGCAGCAAACAGCTTGGTGAAAAGAAAACTGGAGTGGGCTGTGCTATTCATAGATTTCACATGCACACTGGTCTTACTTGGAAATGAATAGGTGTCCACAGTTAGCCAGCAGGTGTAAAAATCGAATTGTTCAGACATCATTAATCTATAGCTCTTTGAGAGGGCAATGTATCCTCCTGACCTGAATTTGCCAGAAGAGACCTGTACCACATGGGTCTAAAGCTGATGAAGCTGGAAAGTCCTGTGGCTGTTCGCCTGTGCAGAAAATAACAGAAATAACTTTGACATGGGTAATCAGTCAAGTTGTGTGTATTTGTTTGTTTGGTCTACACTAGGGTGGAGCCCACCCCCTACGATGCCCCCAAACCTGCAGGTCACACTCGTTTTGTCTGTGTCTCGGACACACACTCAAGGACAGATGGCATCCAGATGCCGTACGGCGACGTCCTGCTCCACACGGGCGACTTCACAGAGCTGGGCCTGCCATCTGAGGTTAAGAAGTTTAATGACTGGCTAGGTAAGGACTTCCCTCTTCTCTGCTTCATGCTCACCTGATAGCCATCAATCCACAGAGGACTGAATGTTTTTTTTTTTTTTTGTGTGACACAATAATCTGTAATGCTATGATGTAATGCTGGTGTTCTTGTGTTCTCCTGTTAGAGTGTGATCCACCAAGCCTTCTATGAAGGACTCGTCAGCCCTTTGTCTCAACCGTACTTTTGTGTTTCAAGGTTCACACAAAAGGAGATTTCTCATCCCTCTTGGTTTGAAGAAATGTCTTTTCCTTTACCTTTTGACCTCAGTTTTAAATACTGTACTGTACTGCACTGTTCGAACAAACTTTTATTGCCAGTGTAATGATTGAGGTACCAGGTTAAGAGGCCCTTCTTATTTTCCTTCAGGATATTCAGGATAAGGATATTGCTGATTTCGAAAAATGTGAAAAGATACTGACTTATATGCATGTCAAATACAGTCAGAATCCTCTATTACAAAGGCACCTGATTGGTTCATGAAAGGTCGTGAGTCAAGAGCAGGGCTTTCATTTAAAACGTTTGTCTCTTGACTACAGACGCCCGACAGTCCAAGCAGTGCTCCTCAATCCAGCCTCTTTTAACCTGTCAAACTATTTAGAAACTTAGGTGTATGAAAATATCAAAGCATTTTCCCTTCGGCCTACTCTGTGCAGGCAGGGTGGGGGCTCATAGTGTAATGTAAATGTGAACGACATTCCGATGTTCTGAAATATCCCCCAGCTCTCCTGAGCCTGAAAAGCCAGTCATTTACATTTCTTTTCTTATCTCGCAGAAAGCCTCCACAGTTTCTGAACCACTGCACAAAGCCAGGGCCCTATTATAATCCTTATCATATTCAGGTTACGTGACTCAGTCTTGCCACGGCAGCTGTAGTTTTCGCTATGGATTAAGAGGACTTTTCTGGCCACAGACCTGGCTTTTAAATCCAGGTTTATTAACACAAGGGGCACTGGCTTGTGACCATGATCTGAAAGCGGAGCTCCTGCCAGGGATGGGAATGAATGGGAAGGGGTGAGCATATGAGGGGATGGCCATGATTAATGACCAGTGGTTAATCCTCTCTGGATCACGGTTCGCTTGGGAAGCAGATAGTGAAATATATGCAAGCGTAATTATTACATGTCTCCGGCTGGCTTTGTAGCTTTTTTGTTCCACAGTTTCTCTGGACATTCCATTTTAGGACATTCTTGTCTGTGTCGGTAATCTGTTAAAAAATGTTTAACATTCCAAATGGTTTGCAAATATGAATTCTACTTTTTTTTTCTTACCCGCCACAGGTAGTCAGTCTTTTGACACCAAGGTTGTCATCGCTGGGAACCACGAGCTGACCTTTGATAAGGACTTTATGTCAGAGCTGGTCAAGCAGGACTACTACCGTTTCCCCTCCATCTCCAAGTTGAAACTTGAGGACTTTGACAATGTGCAGTCTATGCTCACAAACTGTATTTACCTCCAAGACTCAGAAACCACAGTCAAGGGATTCAGGATATATGGTGCACCCTGGTGAGTATCTCAAGCCTTGCTATTCTAATGTAATTAACACTCATGAGAGAATGTAACACTTGCGATTAACCACTGCGTTAGCTATTCTCCAGCGTTCTGAAATACACAGGGCCGTCCTATTATGTTTTTGTATCAATTTACAGATGGATTTCCATTATCTCTTTGAAATTCAAAATTTGGTAGCAGTTTCTATGAATTGCATAAAACATAAGTAAAGGTAAACGAAAACACAAGTAAAACTCTAGATATTTCACTCATGTTGGCTTTGTTTTGAGACGGCATTGTAAAAGATTGGATTTAGCAGGTTCATTTCTCATGTGTAATGCATTTATACAGAAACATAGAGGCACTCACTGTTATGTAGTTGAGCGGCTTTGGCGGACAGGGATAAGTGTTCCTCAAAAGCGAGTAAGCTTCACTGGGGACAGAAAGACTCTGTCGGGCTATTCTACTGTCAAGTGCAATTGACTTCTGATTGTTGAGTTTTCAGACCACATTTTTTTTTCCCCCTGCTCCCTCTCCACTTAGGTTCAGAGAGCTTTTCAGCCTACAGCTCATCTGGTTGAAACGTACTTCCAGACCGAGGGCTCAGCTGTGTGGGCCATGTGAGAGCGGTTTGCCTCTGTGTCCTCCCACAAGGCATAAAGCTAACACGGGATAATGGCTGACCCATCCTGTGAAGTTGTGCCCTGCTTGGTTATTTTGTTAGGCCTATTTTTGGAATGGACCTATTTAAGTCTGTAATAAGATGTGTGGTTGCTCTGGGGGTTCTGGTCAGACTGGACTGGACTGACCTCATTCGTCTCTTTTATGCTGAGTCGAGTGTCCGCAGCATATGTCTGGGCAGCCAGTACAGTAACTGTTGACAGTCTGACCTGATTTATGGCTGGCTAACGGTGCAAGATGAGCCAGCGCTGAGCTGTCTGTCACAACGCTGCGGGGTCGACCTCACACACACACACACACACACACACACACGCAACAGCTCGGTCTGTGTTCTTCATGCGTGGACGGTCACATACACCATGAAATGGAGTCTGTGTGAGTCCGTCTAAGGATTTGCATTTACTTTCTTCAACGACCACTGAGTCAGCCACGCACGCATGCAACAGCCGCGCATGTGTCCCTTTCAGGTGTGGGAGTTCACAGCATTAAATGGAGGTTTATTTGAGGTTATTAGATTATTTTCCTGGACTGACACGAACACAGTCAACCGTGCTTGGAACTCTCCCACACCTCAAAGACGTGAGCATGTCTCTACACGTCAGGGCCAAGCGTTCCCAGAGTCCTCCCGGCCAGACTTGTCCATCAGAGTGCACACAGCCACATCCTTCAATTACACCAGAGCCTGTAATCTTTCAGAACATAATAAACCCTCAAAATGCAACACACAGATTGTCTCTTCCTTTTCAAAAGGACTCCCCCCCCCCTCATTCCCTAGTTGTCTGTCTCTCTTGCACACACACTCTCACACAAGCACATAAGCAGACAGGCACACTGTCTCCTCTGGGGAGGCGTCTGGCAGGAGTTTGAGTTACAACGTACGTGTAGATGGATGTCTCGCAGAAAGTCATTTAGGAGAGTGAGGGGGATTGACGTAACCTTGAATCCGTATGTGAGTTTGGGAGGCTTGCCATCATTGGAGATCGGCTGCAGGTAGACAGACAAGATCATTCTTTGTTCAAATACGCGATTCATGCAACTGGCAGAAGCTGCCTGTATGTGTGTGTGTGTCTGTCTCTTCTGCGAGACACACTTGGAGGTCTTTAAGTCGAAACAGTTCATCTCTCCCTTCAAAAGGTGTATTTTTGGCAGTTCAGCCATTTTTATGAAATCTGGGGAAGACATTTTAAATGCTGGGACAAAAAAACCTCCAAGAAAACCCACATGTTTCATCTCCGTCTTCAGCCACTGAGTGGAATGATTATCTTGGTGGGGAGTCAAAGCCGTTGTGAGTGGAAAGGCATTGAGAGGAGAGAGATGATGATGGGAGGTCTGCGGCTTTCGCTTCTGGGCTGCCGCACTTTTTTTTCCCAGCCTCTATGGCAGGATGTGGCCTTTGTCCCGACACATCCTGGCCCTTTGTTGTGAGCGAGGGATCAAAACGGGGGGGCCTGACCCCCGAGAGCCCCTCTGAGGGCCGGCTCACAGCAAGCCACCGTGACCCCTGCCACCCTGGGCCCCCAGTCATCACAGAGGTCATGTCCAGGGCCCCACGGCATCCCCCAGTGAAAGTAGTCCCAGGCTTACAGACAGTCTACAGTTCAAGACAAGTCATGTTCATGTCCAGATTACACCAATGTCATATGCAGTGTAATGCGCTGGGACTTTGTTTTCTGCCTTGACTTGATTCTTTCTAGTACCAACAGAAGACCTTGACCTTGGATCCCATACTTGAGAGTTGGTGTTAGTCTTATATAGTACTCTGCAGAGTTGCATCAGATATCAGATAATCCCTCAGAGTTTCTGGCAGACACCGCCCCCCCTCCCACCCCCCCCCCCCCCCCCCATAACCCGGGTGATATGTGTGTCATATAGCCGTCGAACGGCCGTGATTGGTTTGATTAAGGCCTCGGAGGGCCAGGCTGGGTGCTGGTGAGCTGGGCTTTTGGAGAATCAAAGACTTCCCCTAATCCTCTTACGCCCCCGAGGCAGACTCTGGTCATGTGACCCGACGAGTTCAGTCTGGGTGACTGTCAGGACACAGGGGAAGAGCAAGAGAGGGAAAGAGGAAGGGGGCCGGAGGGCGTGGTCACATGGTTGCCTCAGAAACCATACCGTTACGCCGGCTTTCAGGCTTCAACACTTCAAACGGATCAAAGGAGGAAACCAAAAACCTTCCCGCCGCGGTCAGCGCATCTGTGTCCGTTGTGTCCGTTGTGTCCGTTGGCGTGTGGGACGGCACAGGCAGACTCAATCCCACTCGACCCAAATGCCCACACGGGCAGCGGCAGTTATCGACTGCTGAAACTGGCCGTGGTCTCAGTCTCATCTGCATGGTAGAGTTCCTGTCCGATTTTAGTGTGTCAGTCAGATGGATGGGAACTGGAACAGAGCCAGAGGTGCAGAGGTTAGGCTGTGCAGTCTGGTGCATGTCTGTGTGTGTGTGTGTGTGTGTGTGTGTGTGTGTGTCTGTGTGTGTGTCTGTGTGTGTCTGTGTGTCTGTGTGTCTGTGTGTCTGTGTGTGTGAGTGTCTGTGTGTGTGAGTGTCAGATGAGGACTGAAGTTGACAGCTCAGAGTGAATCTCACTGCCCAGCTCTAATGTCAGTGTTTGTGATGACACCGTTGTGGCCAACTGCTCAGACCACAGTCTTGAGTTTGAAAAGGCCCAGGTGAGGTGTAGTTCTTTTTCCCCTAAATGTATCCTCCTTTAACTTCAGCACACAGTGCTCTCTTTGTGCCTCCTTGAGTGCCTCCAGGAACCACAGGAACTAACCAAATGGAAGACCTCATTTAGTTTGTTTCGTGTTTTTGTTTTCCGTTTTTTTTTTTTTTTTTTTTAAACTCCCCAGTTGTTAGCTCTACGGAATATTTCACATCTGCTTGCTGTGGGCCGACCCCCAAACCCGATTATGAAGTGACCCCTTACCTTGAGGTGTCGTCATTTGTCATCATTAATTGGGAACTCATGCACACTTCAGTCCCCCCCTCCCCACACCCATCACACAGCCCACTTTACTCCCATTCAGTGCTGTCATCACTGGCAGCAGCGGCAACTGTTCCCAGACCAGGAAGGAGCCCGCTGAGGCACCACGAGCGGGGTACCCAGGCAGGGCAGAGAACAGCCCGAGGGGCCCTCTGCGAGGGGCACAGCAGACGGAGGGGATTGGGGAAGGGGACTGCATGTGGGGATGACAGAGGGGGGCACTGGGGGTGTTTTGTTTGGCTTGGTTTGGGTGAGTACGTCACACATAAGAGCAAAAGAGTCCCTCTTCCACATGCGTATGCTGAGAGAGAGAGAGAGAGAGAGAGAGAGGGAGAGAGACAGGGAGAGAGGGAGAGAGAAAGAGAGAAAGAGAGAAAGAGAGGGAGAGAGACAGGGAGAGAGGGAGAGAGAAAGAGAGGGAGAGAGACAGGGAGAGAGAGAGAGACAGGGAGAGAGGAAGAGGGCGAGAGAGACAGGGAGAGAGAGAGACAGAGAGGGAGGGAGAGAGAGAGAGACAGAGAGGGAGGGACCGAGAGGGAGAGGGCGAGAGAGACAGGGAGACAGGGAGAGAGAGAGAGACAGGGAGAGAGAGAGAGACAGGGAGAGAGAGAGATGGAGGGTGAGAAGGAGGGAGGGTGAGCAGAAGGAACGGAGCGAGGGAGGTTGAGGCTCCCGGCGGCTGTACATGAGTTAGGAGGTGAGCCACCGCTGCTTCTACAGAGAGGACCTTCAAACAGGAAGCGAGGCTTAAACAAATGTTTTCCCTCCGCTGGGTCTCTCTATTTGCATACGCCGGGGGCTTGGGAAGGTGAAGTCACCACTGCTGCTGTGAGCTGTTCGTACCAGTTCTCCTCTTACTCTGTGTTTGTGTGGGTGTGGGTGTCTGTGTATCTGTGCCTGTGTATCTGTGCCTGTGTCTGTGTGTTTGTGTGTGTGTGTGTGTGTGTGTATGTCTGTGCATGTGTTTGTTTGTTTCCCAGCGCCATTAGCAGCCTTACAGCATAATGACATAAAATAAGTGCTTTATAATGAGCATCAGCCCGGCAACAACAACAACTCTAATGACCTATGAAGGAGCCAGTCACATGCCCTTTCGTAAACAAGTGGGGTGATTGATTTCACTGAGGGGGCTTGCAGCTAGTGTGTGAGTAGGAGAGAAAGAGAGAGAGAGAGAGAGAGGGAGGGGTGGGTGGATTTGTTATGCCCCCTGATGGAGAAACCAGGAAGGCGGGAGCCAGGGGAACGCAGCTAACTTCAGGCTGTTCGAGCTCGGCGGCTGGGGATGGACGCCGTCACCAGCGGAAGGAGGAGAGAGCTGGAGGGATGGATGGATGTTCCTCAAAAGCTCAGGCTCTCCATGTTAAGCGGATGTGACTGCGTGAGCTTGTGTGTGTTTTCACGGGCACTGCGGTGTGGTGCTCACAGACCCGGCGGTGCACTGATAGAGCCTGCGTTGTCACTCCGCGTCTCGCACTTGATCTCTCCCCGGCTTTCCCCCCCGTGGCTGTCGAGATCTGTCTGTTTCTCTCTCGCCTCTTCCCTGCTCCCACGCCCCCCATCCCCCTCCCTCCCTCCCTCTCCCTCACACACACACAGTATGTTCACACACACACACACACTCAAACACTCTTTCTCTAACTCCTTTTCTGTAGAGCGTGGGACCACTCTCGTCTCAGTGCTCTCTGTGCCAGAGCAGGACTGGTATTTGAATGCTCCTTCCAGGCTTGTGGGCACAGGGGAGGTCCCAGCGCCTGTGCCACGGGCTGCTTGATGAATAACCCTGAGGAGGCAGGCCTCTCAGAGCTGGAACAGCTGGCTGCCCAGCCCACCGCTGCCGCTGCCTGTGCTGGGGTTGAAGCAGACATCACGTGTACAAGGGGTGGTTGCATGGGTGGCATGGCGGGTGTGGTGGGGCGTTTGGTGTTTGGATGGAAAGGGTGGAATGCTTAGGCCTACGTCTTCAAATGGGGTCGGATCGGTTTCTCAAAAGCTGAGATCATGGTTGAGTTTTTGGCAGTTGTTAGTTTTTCTGGTCTAATCTCTTGAAACCAAAATGGAATTCAGTCCTCCTAACTGTTCCTCAGGTTAGAAGGTCCATGGGTTTGTGTGTGTGTGTGTGTCTGTGTGTGTGTGTGTGTGTGTGTGTGTGCGTGTGTGCGTGTGTGCGTGTGTGCGTGTGTGTGTGTGCAGTGACAGCCCAGTGATAGACAAGTGCCACGGTAGCTGCCGTCTGGCTTTTGTAAGGTGGTCTGGTGGTGGGACTGGTGATTGAGATTGAGATTGAGGTGGGAGGTGGGACAGAGAGAGCCGGTGCGGAGGCTGCCCCCGCGTGCCTCTGAGCCTAACGGCCGGTGAAGGATTGCCCCCCTGAGGACGGGCCGGCGCGCCAGCCTCTAAAGGAGCCACTCAGCTTTATTTACCCTGCCATCAATCACCAGCCCAGCAGCTTGTCTGCCAGCCCCACTTAAAACCCCACAGCTAGCCAGCCAGGCTGCTCTCTCTCTTTCTCTCTCTCTCTCTCCCTCTCTCTCTCTCTCGCTCTCTCTCTCTCTCTCTCTCTCTCTCGCTCTCTCTCTCTCTTTCTCGCTCTCTCTCTCTATCTCAACCTCTCTGTCCCTCTCTCTCTCCCCCCCTCTCTCCCTCTCTCTCTCCCTCTGTCTTCCTCCTCAGCCCTGGTCATAGTAGCCCCGTGCTCCTTATCACCCCTCGCAGGAGCCCCAGCAGTCGTGGCTCCTGATGGATCAACAAACACAGGATGGCTTTTACAGGGGACGCAACGATAGGGGCCAGATATATCATCTCCGGATGTGCCCGGCGCTGATAGAATCTGCTAGGGTTCTTTTTTTTTCTCCCTCTCACTCCATTTGCCTTTTTAATTGTGGAAATACTATCCCCATGTTTCTGCTGTTATCCGTACTAAACACATTGCCTGTTGTACATCAGAAGAAAGAGCTTTTAGAGTTCAGCCTAATAGGTTTCCGGAGGAGAGTAGTGCTTTGCTTAAGGAACGTGGCCAACCCAAGTCAACCCCGAATCCTGACACCAGATGTTGGTACTGGAATGGTGCCCTTTGACAGGTTGTATCAATCCGGTGGTGCTCAGTCACACACTTCATATGCTATCTTGTCACTCCATACACCTAAATCTACACCTCTCCTCAGACCTCAGGCATGGCTTGCTATTCAGAAAAGCCATTCTTTTTGTTGGTGAGCCACTGAAGATGAACATGAAGATTTGAATACGACAACCCAACACTAGAACAGCTCATGAATTGAACGTGCCTCGTGTTCAGCAAACAACAAACCCCCTTTATGTTGATATAACTCAAGTCCCTTCAGTGCTGAGATGCAGCCTAAGTTCCCATTGTGGTTTAAAGGATCATTTTAGAGTATGCCTGCTGTAGAGTGCTGATTCCTCTCGGTCTGTGGGAGTCTGTCTGTGTGTGTTTGTGAATACCACCTGGAAGAGCTGGATGTTTTGTGTCCCAGTTTCCCCTGTGTTCATCTGTTCATGGCGCCGTGCCCAAACCTTTTGCTATGCCCCCCATTGTGTGTGTTCTGGATGTCACAGAGTAAATTATGTAAAAAGGAGAGTTAGGCTGTCGCTCGGCCGTCTTTCGACGGGCATTAGAGTGGTGCTTCCTCTGTTTGTGGTCTGTTTTCATTTTCCTCAGAATGTGGATGTTTTGTGTAAAGCATCCTTGCTCCGAGATTGTTTGCAGAGACTGATGGGAGCCTTGAGGTCTGAGAGAGGCTGCTGGGAAAGCCTCCAGACTCCCACCCCTCCCAGCCTCTACTTCCTGCCTGAGTGGGCATCTCTAAGCCCCCCCTCACAATCCACCCTTGCTCTCAAACCTCATGTTCATATTGCCTGGTGCACATGATGTGTAAAGCCCACAAAGGCACCACATCTGACAGAGAACGTCAGGCAGCAGGGATGGCATGAGGAGATTTCAGATGTGTCTGTGTACAGCATATTATGGGCAGTGCTAATGAATGTGGCATCATTGATACAAACGATGTCCAGTGTGCAGCAGGGCCTAATATGAAAGTGTCACTATGCGATTCATGGTTTTGTCTCCATAAAAATGTTGGCGCAACTAGTTATGTTGAGAATGGATTTTTTTTTTTTTTTTTTCATTTTTGCGGAAATCTTCACCTGTTGTGCTGCCGCTCTGTATCTCCAGACGCTCCCTTCTGCAGCTCCAGCAGTGAGAGTGACTGGGATTAGCTCTGACCGGATGGGATTGTCTGTTGTCTTCTCCCAGTTACGGCAGAGCTCCATCCCTCTGAACCACAGAATGGAGCGCTTCCTCTGCCACCCATTACTCATGCTAGCATGTCAGGCCTTCTCCCTTTACCCACACCCACCTATGTACATTCAGACGTATGCATACACACGCGGCACTCAGCGTTAGCCATCCGGTGGCAGCCGCGCACGAGCCCCTGTTCTCCCGGTGTGCGCTGTATAAATACGCCAGCGAGTGCTTGGTCATGTTTTCTGCAGCCTGCTGGCGAGCAGCTGGGTCCCAGGGGGGGGAGAATAAAACTCTGATTAACATGCTCACACTCATTGCCACCGACAGGCCTGATCAATCTGCCTGCTCCTCCTCCTCCTCCTCCTCCTCCTCTCACCTCTCGCTGTGCCTTGCCAAAGCTGCCAAAGCCAGCATCTGAAAATGAATAGTCTGCCGGTCAAATGTCCGGTGGCCTTTGGCTGCCGGCTCTAGCCTCACTAACATTCCTCCATTTGTAATCGGCGTTGTTGAACGAGTGGCCTCAGTGATGTTGGGTTACAGAACTGCACTGTTGGCTGCTGTTTGAATTATGTTGTGCTTGGCCAGATGAGATGTGAGGTTGCTTTGAGATTCATGCTCTTTATTCTGTGTGTGTGTGTGTGTGTGTGCGTGTGTGTCTGTGTGTTTGTTTCCCGTAGGACCCCCTGGTTTAACAACTGGGGCTTTAACCTGTCACGCGGCCAGGCTCTACTGGACAAGTGGAACAAGGTCCCCGTGGGCATCGACATCCTCATGACTCATGGGCCCCCCCTCGGTAAGCCACCCCCCCACACCCTCCCTGATGACTCATGCGGCCGTCTACGCATCGAGCCGGTCTGCATCACTTTTCATGACAAAAAAAGAAAGCTCACAGTAAAGTACTCTGTCTGTACTTTGCAGACAAATCCATAGAGGGTAGTTTCAGCCTCTCTGTCTGCTGCTAATGCAGGATTAACCATTTGCAAATGCATTAGATTCAGATATGGAAACCCCATAAAAATACGAAAACATTATTTGAGAATTTTGTGAGACACTTTATTTATTCAGTGACACAGACGCAATATATGCATTTATCTGGTAGACATAAAGCCTCCTTAAAGTATATACATGAATGACCCTTGCTATAGCATTAGGCTTTAAACCCCAACATATATTACTGTGTTATCTAATTACGGATTTATATTGAACCATGTTCCTCAATATAATTGATCGTTATGTGGCGTAGCAAAGATAATCAATGCTTGTCTATTTGTTTCTGAAAGTGGTGGATGCTTCGAGGGTGACAAGGTGTCCAGGAGAGCATTTTGACCCTTTGTCCTGCAACCCGCTTATTGAGATGATGTCCTTCTATTTCATTGGTCATTTGGTTTTAAATTGGCAGAAATAAGAATACGTGGATGAATTATTTTACCCTCCCAGCACATGAGCCGCTTATGCCATTGTGGCATAGTTTCTACTCCATTTAATAGCGCTGTTAAATAACCGCAACAGCATAAGGCTTGTGTGCCTGTGGTATAGTTTTTTACTCAATACTATTTAATAGCGCTACTTCAAAAGCAGCAACCAGGTGCGCGTTTAGCCCCGACAAAACGTAGCAAAATAGGAAATGTGCTGTGAACCTGTTTGTTGTGTTACCCAAGCGTTGCAACTATGGCACCTGGGAAAGCAATTCTTTGTGTTCTTTTCTAAGAATGATCAGAGCCTGATGAAATTGGTGTAAATATGCATTTATTTATTTATTTGTTTGTTTGTTTGTTTTCAAGTTTATTTCATCTTTTAGAACTTTTCTTTCATTCTCATCTCTTGGATTTGTAAAGACTTGACTTTAGTTGGGTCCATTGTGTGCTGCCTTTTTTAATACGGCAGGGTTTAGCTGCATGATTCCTGCTTCTTTGCCTAAGGACAATTCCCTTTGATAGGCCTGTAATGGCCCATGCATGTTGAATGTCTATCAATTAATACATGCTACGTTGCAAAATTAGTGTGCCTTTGGGATGACAGACATATCTTTCATATAGCACAAGCTGTAATTTTTAAAGGTGTGCTGTGGAATTGACTAGAGATCAAAGTATACATGTTTGAAAGCTGAAAGGCAGAATACAAATGTTTCTTTTTCAGTTAGATAGACGTACTGTATCTCCCACATTGTTCTCCACAAACTTGCTTGGTCTGTTTGGATCTATGTCACCCTATACTTCAGCCTACATTTGCCTACAAAAATCGCTATTTGCGATGTAGTTTTGTGCTCTAGGTCAGAAACCCCACAAAGAGCTCATTGCCAGATATACTGCCAAAATGCATGAGTGAGCAAGCTAGCTCGCTTTTCTCCGTGCCAACTTTACTGTAGTTGGTGTTTGCAAGGCAAGTCCTGAAGCTGCATTTTACCAGCCTCTGGCCCAGCAGACATTTCCATACAGCTCCTTAATATTCATATGTGACTGTTTTTCTGATCAATATATTGTACACAGTCTACAGCCATTTTTTGACATTTTGTTAATGTCCTCAGGTTTTCGGGACTGGGTCCCCAGGGATCTGCAGAGAGTGGGCTGTGTGGAACTCCTCAACACGGTGCAGAGGAGAGTTCGTCCCAAGCTGCACGCTTTCGGCCACATCCACGAGGGTGAGCAGCTCATCTAGCGCTGACGCTACTCTGCCTGACACTAGCATTGATCTACTGATACCACGGGAGTAGAACATGAGAACATACTCAACGCTCTGCTCTGCTCTGTTCTCACACTCTATCTATTTATCTATCTATCCATCTTTGTCTCTCTCTTTTTCTCTACATTTTTAACTCCATCTCCTTTTCGTTCTTTGCCTCCTTTTTTTTTTCTCCTCACACCAGGATATGGTATCATGACAGACGGCTTCACAACGTTCATCAACTCCTCCACCTGCACAGCCAGCTACCAGCCCACCAACCCCCCGATCGTCTTTGACCTGCCCAACCCACCGACCTCCTGAGAGAGCACCACCACCTCATCACCAGACTTTACCCTGGCGTTGGTCTACTTCTCCTACAAAGAAAACATCTAACTTAAGTAATGACTGCATCATGAACGGATCTGAAGATCATTCAGAATTTTTTGTCCATTGGACCTCCTCTTGGAAAACTGGAGAATGAACTCCTGGACCCAGCCATATTGATACTACATTGTAGGAACATCTGTTTAAAAGACTTTTGGAGCTACCAGTATCATATGCTCTTGTACCAGAACACATAAGCTTCTCATTTTGAAAGACTCATCAAAAAAGTGCATTTAAGGGTACTCAAACTTGTCAGCAATACTGTACTTGATCTACGTTTCGAATTTAAGAGTGGCTCTCTTGATGTATATTTGCTTATTTATTTAAGGTCTTTGTATTATTATAGTGGTAAAATTTGAGAAGTCTGGAATCCCCCTGTATAAACTCCACTCTGCTGGTTCCTGCCCGGCGTAGCCATAAAACTTGCCACGCATGGATGGGTCACTCGTTATAATTTAGCGGGTTTATGTGTTCAAGGACAGCTTCAATCGGGTTCCCCCCTCAGTGAAATGAAACTGAAATTCAATGTCGAATGGTTGGTGACATGACAGTTTAGAATTGTAATCACTGTCAAATTGAGGATGTGTGTATGCGTGTGTGTTTGTACATTAGATGTATAGTATCAACTCATCAATTTGATTTGATGCATTTTTTTTAAATTTTTTATTTAATGGAATTTGATGAAATGTGAAGATGAGTCCATTGAAACAAAAGCTTGTCAACCTTCTGTATCCAAACCACCACCATTAGTGAACTTCTTTGTCCTTTGTGGTGTAAAATGCCATTATAATTATTATCTTTAAACTATATGTGCGCTTGTATTCTTTGTTTTGCACTGCGTGTTGAAATGCAATCTTGCTCGCACAAAAAAAAAACATAGCCATCAGTCAATGTCACTTCAGTTGCTCTTAATGCTCTGTACCCATGTTTATGAGACCTTTTTTATTCATCATGGTATCTAGCTGACTTTATATGCAAATAAAGTCGCAACATTTTTACTTTACTTTACTCCTCAGTTTCACACTGCGCCCATTCTCCAGTTAATAGGCAGGTAATGACCATTCTGTCTCTGTGTTTGCATGTGTAATGGTTTGCCGTACTCACATTGCACGAGCACTGGCCTTCACTCTCCACCTGATTGATCCAGTCTATTAATTATCCTGCTACTGTCGACACCCCCAAGTGAGCAGACACTGTTGACAAGCATAGCTGTGGTCCTGCGTTGCCCCTGACAGCTGCTATTGATTGTGGATATTTGTCATGGCAGCCTTGGCCCGGGTCCCTGATGGATGTCAGGGATGTCTCGGTGGAGAACTCCCCTACCCCTGACCCCCTCTGTCTGGGGTGACAGCAGAGCTGCGACTGCCACGGCTCAATCACCACCTCTGTCAGGGAGGCCCGGAGGCATCAGGCTGTGCTGCCTCGCCGCCATTAGCAGCCCAATCTTCACATCTGCACAGTGTCCAAATTAGCAAACATGATGACTGCGATAATGACACAGAGTTGTTATGTTCAACCCTGTCACGGGGCTACCAGTGTAATTGCTGCCATGTGAACAGTATCTTGATGTTTCATACACAGTAGCAACCAGTACCCAAAAGACACATGCATGAAGCTAATCAGAAGCTAATCAAATCCTCCTCCCTCTGCCCTCTTTGTCATTGTCCCTACCTAAGAGTGTCTGCTGCTGTGTTATCCACATTGCTCTCTCGGAACTTTGGACTCTGACTCGCAGGAGATGGGCTGCTTCCTTATTGCATTGAGCTACTGACCGTGGTTACATGGATTCGAATAACTGGCTTAGTCGGACTGAAATCGAATTATCCGTTTCATGTAAACACCTTTGTCCGACTATGTGCGGTCCGACTACGATCCGACTAACACCCCTGCTCTCTGTCAGGCAAGTGCTAGTGGGCAGTATCCACCCAAGAGCAATCTGCCCTCCTTACAGGGGTAATCAGGTCCCACCCCTGGATACTGTAATACCTCTGTAGCACCGCTCTCATGCCCCCTTTACCCTTTATTTCCTACATGTTATGTCATCTGAAGCACGGCCACCTCCTCCCCTGCTTTTACTTCCCACATTGCCACATTTACTCTCTCCTCATACCTTTATATGGAATGTTAAGTTTTATCTCATCTCTCACACTTGTGCCCTTAAAGTGCATCTGGAGGTTCCTCTTTTGGGAAGGAGGAGAAGAGTGCACAACTGACATGTTAGTGTTCTAGGTTTTGAACTGAACGGCCAAAAAAAAGGGACATCTTGTTGTCTCCCCCTGACTATGTCATAAAAGTGCTTCTGTGTAGGTGCAAGTGCAAGTAATGGGTCTAGGTAGGCCCATTTGGTTCCCCTTCTGTTTAGAATAAACAGTTTTCCTGTCTTTGAAAGTAGCATTAAAAAATGTATCATTAGTCATACGCAGTCTCTTTAGAATTGATTATCTTAGATGTGATTTCAGTAGACATTGATGTTCCTGCGGTAGTTTTTCATGGAGAAACAGTTGGTTATAACAGTTATTTTCAATATCTTCCAGACATGCTGTACTCCCCGTCCCTACCTGTAAACACTATACTTCTGACCCCCCTCCTCTGTCTGAATATTATAGCCTTGGGTCCTCTGCCTTTATGGTACGCTGCGGTACAATCATCACAGAAGACTCCAGGCTACTTATTTCCACTAGGGGCTCAGGGCGGGTTTTTTTTCTTTCTCTCTCTCTCGCTCAGTCTGTTTTGTATTCCCCATGTCTGTTGTTTGACTGCCACACTCATTTGTCCCTGACACTCAGTTCTCAGGGCCCCGAGCTGTTGCCTGTCATCACAGAGTGTGGCAGACACACACACACTCACACACACACATACACGCAGGGGAAAGCTCTATGGGAGAATGCTGTTTTTGTCTGGCATGCAACACAAGGACAGCTTTAATGGTTTTCCTTGTATACCTCTGCGATTTGGAGAGGGTTGTCCTCTATTATAATGCAACGACATTTCAGCTAAATCTGCGGAAAATAAGCATATCTCTGCTACTGCTGCTGCTGTTTAAATATGTAAGTTAGTAAGCAAAGTAGATTGGTGATCATGAAAAATGTTAGTCACAAATCACAGACCAGTGTCTGCAGACTTAATATAGCATGACCTTTGAGAGAAATGCAAAACAACATTTAGCCCCCAGCCACAGCCCATGAAACAACTCAGGTTTGACATTTTTAAGCTTCCGTCATCAATGAGAATGAGAATGGCTGTCAGTGTGCCGTTAAAACCACTCTGGTATATCCTCACCTCAACCTCAGGATGAACCAAAATCTGGCTGGACCATCATCAGTAATCAAATGAAACCATTTTTTTTTTTTTTCGTGCAAGGGACAGCCTGGGTGAATAATGGCCCATCGTTTATTTACTGAGAGGAAGTGAGTCAGCAAGGGGCTGCCGGGCTGAGCAGTGAAACATGCAGGCCGACTGCAGGCCTCATTTAGCACCGGCACTCTGAACTCATCATCATTACACGTCTGAGAGAGAGAGGTAGACTAAGACAGAGAGAGAGAGAGAGTGAGAGGAGGAAGAGAGGTCGTCTGGAGTCCATTGCGCGTCAGGGTCTCCTGGCTGCCGGCGACACGTTTTCTGAGAGAGTCTGACACTGAGCAGATTCCCGTCCTCTCCTCTACGCTCCCTGCTCACAACCCGCTCTTTTCTCTCTGCCTGCCGATTCATCTCTGTCTCCAGCTGAACCGTTTCCAGCGCTCGAGAGGGTGTGTCCCTTCCCGTGCGAAAGCAAGATGGAGATAACTTCTGCTGAAAGTTGTAGGGAGAATCTGGTAGAGCATGCATGAGCGATGCCCTTTACACGTGGCGTTTGACCCCTCCGTGGCGCGTTCAGGACCATTAAGACGGCCTGTGAGTGTGTCCCGGATGGATGCGCCCGCTGGTTTATCCACTTCCTGAGCCCAGGTGCAAGGGCATGTGAGATAAGAGGCCATAAAAGCTCAGCTTTATGTCGCTCCATAAACCTGACTGCACCAATCCACTCCTCGCTCACTCGTCCAGACGTCTCGCAGGTAGAAAAGTCCTGCCAAGGGTACAAAGAAATGAGAATGTGAAATGAGATAGTAGCTCATCCTCACTTCTGCCCAGGCAACTTGCTGCATTTTATGGCATCTCCTCCCTATGTAGTGGTTCAGTAAGTACAGTCATCTTGAGTTTAAAGTACAATGTAGATGCTGCTTGGCTTGCGTTAGATGGGTTGTGAACTCATTTCTTGACCAATTCCAGCAAAAAATAAACAACCATTGTCATGCTGGTTCCAGCCGGGCCAGAAGCCCCAAGAGGAAACATGTTTATGTTGTTAAAGTACTTTAGCTGACCAGCCAGTGAACTCTCCTCCGATGAGGGGATTTGCAGAGAGACAAACAGTCTGTTCGCAGGGGCACCACAAAGTGGAGCACTGGAGTGTCTGATGTGGAAGTGATTCACTCAACAAGAGCGCTCCTCGGGCATGACATGTCACAGTGCTCTCCATGCTGGTGTCACAGCCAGGTGAGTTTAAGGACGAGGTCAGGGCAGAGCCCAGGCTGCAGGCTGCGGCTGTCACTCTACTGCACCTCCTCAGAGGTGGAGAACTGCAGTGGAACCATATGAATCATGTATCATTCGTGTTTGAACGAGGGATGAATGGAATCTTTGTGGAGGGAAACAGGAGATGCTTTCACAGGCCTATCAGAGGGCGCGGCAGAGCGGCCCACGTGTTCTTCACACACCTCTGCAGTGAAAGAACTCATGCAGGCGACCCCGAAACCAAAAAAAAACTGTGACTTGTGTGCCCCCTTCTGGCCACATCTCAACACTGACAAATATGAGGCATCTATGTTCTGAAGCTCTCACATTTTGTATTCTTTCCTGAAACAATATCACAGTCATTTTCATGCAGGCTAATAATTCATTTATTTGAAATATGACAAAGGACACCAGCTGATCTTTTGCCAATAGGATTTACTCATCTGAGGTCTCATGGACTCAAGGGTTCTCTCGTACCCTTCAGGCGGTCAACCAGAGAGACAAGATGATCTGGGGTGCGCAGCTCCCATTCCAGGTTGAGGGCTGCAGGTGTGAAGACCACGGACTCCTGCACAGACGAGCAGAAAGAAAAAGGGAGGGAGGTTGCAGTGCCCATCCCACTGGTGTTCTGAGCTCAGTCTTACCCCATCACTGGATTAGTTAATACACCAGTAGTCATTGCCAACAATGACATCTACAAGTGGGAATTTCAAGTCCTAGCAACCAGTGCAGGTCCAGTATGTTGTCATTTAGGATACATTTAGTTTTAATTAAGTTGCTCAGGTTTACATCCGGTTTAGTGACTATCCTATCCAAGGTTTACAAGTATTAGCGACCAGTGCAGTTCCAGTATGTCATTTAGGATACATTTCGTTTTTACATCCGGTTTAGTGACGTCTAGTGAAGTCTTGCATGGCGGTGGAGGGTTAATGACAAAAGCCTTTAACAAGGGAAAATTACTAGAGGCAAAGGAAGAGGCCTGGAAGGAAGTTCAAAACAACTTACATTTCAGAGAGAGGAAAAAAAAAACATAAAAATGTGGTTGATGTGTTTTAAAATAAAATCCATGTGTTACAGTTTTAGGCTTTGCAGTGTGTTTTAGTGGACTGTGTGTATTGTATGAAGCAACGTTTGATTTTGACCTGGACCTTCCATGCCAGGCTGGACGTTGTGTTTGTAGCCAACGAATTGATGTGTGTAGAAAACTGTAATGACACTTAAGTTAGCAGTAAGGAGTCTAAAACTACCGAGCTCCCAAAAGGCATTCAAGAACCTTGCAAATAACAGCACAATTGGCACTGATAAATGTAATGCTAACTGATCGAAAAAGCCTTTTTTACATTTTTGGATGGTCCGACCTGGGCAGTTCATGGACAGGTTTGTTTCCTTCAAATGATCATATACCACCAAATGAATCTGAAGATGAAACCAAAATATTTGCCTAAATAAACATACTTTAAAAGTGGTAAATTCATGCTTGTTATAACTGCATTTTGTTTCACTTTCACTTTTTACAACGACTCCTCCGGCTGCCCCTCCTCCCAAACTAAAGATACGCCTCTGACGCTCCCTCCCAGTTCTTGGGTTACATGTCATGTGTTGTGGAGAGACCATGGCAAGACATAAGAGACGGATTGAAAGTTTTTCTCTGTGGCAATGACCTGTCAAGGTATCAAAATATCTTATTTCGTATTATATATATATTTTTACGTATCGCCTTAGAGGGTATCCAACCGTTTCAGAGGGAAAACACGGTTGTAAGGTGGCACTTAGCGGTTGACACCCTGTCCTGGTGAGTTTGAGATGGTTTGTGAAGTGGCACTAGGCTATCTAGAAGGCAGACTAGAGAGACTAACTTTTCCTGTCGGCAGTTGCGTAGCGTCTGCAATAATCATATTTATCTCGGGGTTCAGTCTTGTGTGTTTTCAAAGGCAGCGGCTACGGTTACGGAATGGTTTTCCCATGTCAATAGTACACTGTTGCCACGGACGAATTTTCCGTATATTTCTTTCTTTGTTGTTTATTCCCATTCTGTACCATTAGGGAACCTGGTGTTTGTCAGTGAAGAGAGTTAAAAGAACGGTTGTCCCTCCTGTGATGAATCCTAAGTCGACGCGAGTTCGATAGGGTACAGTCTGGTAAAATTGAGCAGTGATCACGCAAATGGAAATCAGATTGCTATACGTGTTATGTGGTTAATCGATGAATGTACGCAAGATGAGTTTAAGTTCAGATATCCTGTCAGACGAGTCCGTGACAGCTGGCAGTGTGTCTGTGTGTGAATTAAACACCTCTTTAGAGTCTTTTTTACTCATTTGTATTATTATGAAACATGTGAACATTATATCCTACATCGGTTTGGCTATTTTAGGCCTGCTGTGGCTGACTGAATGATGACTTGATACTCAAGAGATAACTGGATGCTTTGAAATGTAGTGAAGAGTTAAGACTGACCTCTTTGTATTTCTCTTGTTTGACTTTGATGTCTCCATTGTGGTTAGACGTGTGGTTTTGCAGACGGAGAAGCCCTACTGGATGATGTCATGCCCCCTTCAACCAAGCTATGGGTCAAAGGATCACCTCTCCAAGCAATATGATCTCGGTGCATAAGTACAGCACCGAGCCCACACAAGCTTTCACCCACTACAACAAACAAAGCCGTTTCCAGCCGCCACATGTCAATGTGTACGTTTGATATGGTGTATCTATCTCTCCCCCCTCTCTTTCTCTCTGTGTGTCTTTCACACAGAATGTCAGTGCATAGCGTACCTGAACATTTTTACAAATTCAAAGCCAGCTTTGTGTTTGTCTGACAGCATATGATATCCCTGTATAGTATGTGACCCTCAGAACTAGCAAAAGCCTTACATCTCTGGCCTAATGCTGTATGGCTTCAGCGAGCAACAAGGACAACTCTATGTTCTGTTGGACTTACGGTGGTCAGAAGGGACTGCAGTTGATTAGCCTCTCAACAGTGTCCCTGACCTGTGGGGTCGCCAGTCAATTGTGAGGAACTGGCCACCTGCTCTGTTAGTATGTAAGCTACATAGAGCTACATTTGCAGCCTGCTACAAATTAAATATCTAACTATCTATGGAGGATGAGGTAGAATCACTGTGTAATTCAGCTTGGCTATAGGAAACTGCAGAGGAGTGAGGCCGTGCTATTCATAGATTACAGATGCACACTGCACAGTGGTCTTACTTGGAAATGAAAAGGTGTCCATGGTTAGCCAGCAGGTGTAAAAATTGATATTGTTCAGACATCATTAATCTATAGCTCTTGAGAGGGCGATGTATCCTCCTGACCTGAACCTGTACCAGATGGGTCTAAAGCTGAGGAAGCTGGAAAGTCCTGTGGAAATGGAAACTCAGTCATGATGTTAAGTTGTGTGTCTTTGTTTATTTGGTCCACACCAGGGTGGAGCCCACCCCCTACAATGCCCCCAAACCTGCAGGTCACACTCGTTTTGTCTGTGTCTCGGACACACACTCAAGGACAGATGGCATCCAGATGCCGTACGGCGACGTCCTGCTCCACACGGGCGACTTCACAGAGCTGGGCCTGCCATCTGAGGTTGAGAAGTTTAATGACTGGCTAGGTAAGGACTTCCCTCTTCTCTGCTTCATGCTCACCTGATAGCCATCAATCCACAGAGGACATATAACTCTAGTCCTCTTCTTTAATATATAATCCTCTGTCCTTATTCTGCTCACGGGGAGGGGTGTCCAGAGTTTCTGAACCATTGCACAAAACCAGGGTTCTAATTATAATCTTTTTCATAATTAGGTTATATTCAATTCAATTCTATTTTATTTATATAGGGCCATAACAATACAATTGTCTCTAGGCGCTTTACAGAGCCCAGAGCCTGAAACCCCCTTAGTGCAAGCACAATGGCAACACGGGCAAGAAAAAACTCCCTGTTAGTCGGGAAGGAACCTTAAGCAGAACCACGGCACATAAGGAAGGACCCATCTGCTTGAGGTCGGCCGGGTGGAGATAGGAAGGGGGGATGGGGGGAGGGTTGTGTGGCAGAAGGGGAAGGGAAACAACAGGTGTTGTACCTAGCCTGCATTTGGTAGATGTACATAATATATATAGACATCCGGTGGTAAATACATAGTACAGACAAGACCAGTTTAGTGGGTGTTCTGCCTTCTCTAGGAAATGCTAAATTTAGTAGCTTTAGTAGTTATAGATGAGGAAATACTGCCACCTAGTGGACAGCCCACACAAGGGAAGACGCGCAAGCTTGGTTTTCACTTATTGAGTTGTACCACGAGAGAACACACTGGTTAAGCTGAAGTCATCCTCGAAGAGCATTCTTCCACGCGTGAGCTTTGGATAGTATTTGTCTGTAAGTGCATATTATAGTGTGTTTTGTTGTTGTATAAATGCCGTTTAGACATTTTTGGAAATAAGTTGAATGTACGTTTACAAATGTCGCGAATTCACAGCTAGAAAATAGCTAAATGATGCTAGCTCTCGCATTCATGCTATCTTTGTGCCACATTGTTTTACGCAGAGGTGTAAAAAGTACTGAAATGTTGTACTCAAGTAAAAGTACAATTACTTTGATGAAATTTTACTTAAGTACAAGTAAAATTACCCATCTAAAAATGTACTCAAGTAAAAGTAAAAAGTAGTTAATTTAAAATGTACTTTAAGTAAAAGTTACTTAGTTACTTTCAACAACTTGATCGGGCCGCTCCTATATAGTGCAAAAAAGGACAAGTCCAATACAAAAACGAGTTATTTTTAATTAAAGGAAATCTTTAGAAATATAAGTGCAATGACATTAAATATGTCAAACATTAAACATTAAACTGTCAACACAACATTTAAGAACTTTTGGGAGGACATGTCAAGACATGAACCACATGACAGCTAAAATAAAAAAGTTAAAATGCCACTGCCCCACTATATTAAAACTTTGGTTACTTTACTTGTGTCCATCTTTAGAGCATTAGTCTACAAACTTCTTGTTGAGTTTGAGCAGCAGCTGATTTTCAAGGTGTGTAGAGTTCATCCGGGCTCGCTTTGCAGTAAACGGCAATCCAGCACAGCCGAAGAGTCACTCGCAGGCGGCCGTAGGCCAGTATTGAGTTTCAGGGACAGTTTTTTTATATTCTGAAAGGAGTTCAGCATATCCATATTGACTGAGACACAGGCTAGGTTCCCTTCTAACTCCCCTGTACCTTCTGGACTTCATTGAGGAAAATAAATCATCCTCATCTGATGAATGTTGTCCAACTTGCTTCAGCCCCTACCATCCGGTCAAGATGTTGTCTGACATAGACTAGACCTGTAGAATGACAAACAAAAATTCTGACAATTAAGTATTGAGCTGCCATCAAGAGTGCATCTTAACACAGAAATAGCTATAAATAGCTACTTGAGATGACAGACCTACAGTATATATACAGAATGATAACATTATTTTCTATTTCTACATGCATCACAATTCATAATCCTAAATTCTTGCTAACCGAGACCCCTGAGCATGAACATGAAAGACGTGCACGTTGCAAAGCCACCACATCGTGATAAATTCGAGATAACGACATACACATTGACATTGACTTGTCCAACTGTCTGACAACGATGGTGTGCGCATTCACATCGTTCCTGTTTCAGAGCATGGGAGGCAGCCAAACGATTAGCCTAATATCAGTTTATGCGGTGTATCTTATTGCTGATGACTGATCTGCAGTTTTTAACACAAAATAGAGACTGAACATAATAATGCTATGAACTGAAACGAATGGAAGACAGGAATGGAATTATTATTAGTCTATTGGATGACGGCTGTTAACAGAAGGATGGTACCCATGAGTGTATAGCTAGCCTAGCTAGCTAGTTGACGTTAGCATACTCAGGGTGGTTGCAAGTGCTAGCCAAAATGAGGCTACAAGTGCCATGACACGCATATTTTGCTTATTGTAGCAAAGCTAATAAACAACAAAAACGCTGTCTGAACTACTAATGGAAAGGGACAAATACTGTACTTACCAACACATGCTTGCGCAGATTTGAAGATTCATTTTTATAAGCAGAAAGTTCTGTCTGGCGGGGCAGGCACAGCTTACACAGCATTATATAGCTGTTGCCTCTTTTATGTTGGAAGGCAAACTGCTTGCTGAGTTGTGGATACGGGGTTTCTTCATCTTCTTTAATTTTAACTTGCGGAAAGTTCGGTGCTTCAGCTTGTTGGTCGTCCGCAGCTTGTTGGTAGTCCGCACTATCATCTTCCTCCATCTCTATGCAGCATCCACCACTGCAATGAGAATTGTCGTGCGCGATTCCCGCCTTTCGGTTTCCTTTCTTGAACTATGTTTTTTTTTTTACTCAGTAACGGATGTAATTTCCAATGTAGCGAAGTACAATACTTCAGTCAAAATCTACTTAAGTAAAAGTAAAATTACCGATTTCAAAAACTACTTAAAAATTACAAAGTACACAAAAAAACGACTCAATTACAGTAACGTGAGTAAATGTAATTTGTTACTTTACACCTCTGGTTTTACGTGGTATTTATGTATGTCTTTGTTTTTGTCTGTTCCAGTTTTACAAAAAGTCAATCTTGTATGAATAAGTGCAGAAGGGGGAAACAGTCAACGCAAGAAAATCAAGACTTGTAGTTTATCTTTATTCATTAAAGAAAAGTGTTAGCTAGCTGTCTAAGCCTGCTAAAAGGAAACGCAGGTGGAGGACAGCATAGTGGGTATACACATATGTATACGACTCAGTCTTGCCACTGCAGCTGTAGTCTTCACTATGGATTAAGAGGGCTTTTCTTGCCACAGACCTGGCTTTTAAATCCAGGTTTATTAACACAAGTGGCACTGGCTTGTGACCATGATCCTTGCCTGTTATGGAAATGACTGAGCATTCAAAATTAACATTCAAAATCATTTTGAAATATTCTACCTTTTCTGTCTCAAATGGCCTGCAGGCAGTCTACCATATGAGACCAAGGTTGTCATCGCTGGGAACCACGAGCTGACCTTTGATAAGGACTTAATGACTGAGATGGTCAAGCAGAATCACTCACGCTTTCCCAAGTTGAGACTTGAGGACTGTGAAAATGTGCAGTCTCTACTCACAGACTGTATTTACCTCCAAGACTCAGAAATCACAGTCAAAGGATTCCGGATATACGGTACTCCTTGGTGAGTAGATCAAAGCTGTTGGTTCCAATGCCATACGGACGGTAAAGGGACACCTGCAATCACCCCACTGCTTTAGCTGAACTAGCTGAGGCATAGCAGGTTAAGTACACATGTGTAATGCTTTTGAACAGGATGGTTTTGTAGTTAAGTAACTGGTTCTCCAGCAACTTCACTAATTTGCACATGCTCATCAGTACACCTAGTAGTAGTAGCAGTAGTAGTAGTAGGAGTAGTAGTAGTAATAGTAGTAGCAGTAGCAGTAGCAGTAGCAGTAGTAGTAGTAGCAGTAGCAGTAGCAGTAGCAGTAGCAGCAGCAGTAGCAGTAGCAGTAGCAGTAGCAGTAGCAGTAGCAGCAGCAGTAGCAGTAGCAGTAGTAGGAGTAGAAGTAGTAATAGTAGCAGCAGCAGTAGCAATAGTAATTACACTATAAAGTTCCTCTTTCCAATTGTGTTTCCATAGGACTCCCTGTTTTTTCCGATGGGGCTTTAACCTGTCACGCGGCCAGGCTCTACTGGACAAGTGGAACCAGATCCCCGTGGGCATCGACATCCTCCTGACTCATGGGCCCCCCCTCGGTAAGTTATTCATTAGGTAGTCATAAAGGTAGTCATAAAGCGTCATAATGCTAAAAATGTAAGGAAAGCTTTGACAGTACAAACTATATACAGTATGTCTCCAACTATATCACTAGAAGGCACCAGTTAGTGTTCTAGTGTTCATTAGTGGCCGATGTCCTCAATGATTTTGCATGTCTTTTATGTAGTGAGCTTGTTCATTTTAGACCAAACCTAGACCAAAACTGCTGTTTTAATTATGAATACATCACTTATCTCCATGGCATATTTATGTCCTTAGGTTTTGGGGACTGTGTCCGGATGAATCTGCAGAGAGTGGGTTGTGTGGAACTCCTCAACACGGTGCAGAGGAGAGTTCGTCCCAAGCTGCACGCTTTCGGCCACATCCACGAGGGTGAGCAGCTCATCTAGCGCTGACGCTACTACTCATTGTGGGAATTACTGACTGAGGGAACATGCCCTTCATATTTAATACATGTTTCTCTCTCTCTCTCTCCCTCTCTCGCTATATATATATCTATCTCTATTCATCTCCTACTTTTTTCACACCAGGATATGGTGTCCTGACAGACGGCTGCACAACATTCATCAACTCCTCCACGTGTACAATCAAGTACAAGCCAACCAACCCCCCCGTTGTCTTTGACCTGCCCAACCCGCAGGGCTCCTGAGATGCCACCACCCTGTCTTCGTTCTACATGAACATAAACTCAATAATAAAAGGCGTGTCAATGGAGAGTGAAGCAATGGAGAAGGGAACCCAGCCCTGTCTGTAGCCCAGAAGTCTTTCAATATTGACAAACGTTTGCCTAACTCCATATGTCCAGTTGGATGGTAAACTGAAGATTGGACATTTGACGAGCTAGAGGAAGACGAAGGACAGAGAAGTGTTCTCTGGGCCAGACATGCACATGGTAAGTGTGGACAACCGTAGACACACACCTCTAGAGGCCATGCAAGAGCAGTCTCAAGTAAGGCTGGCTCCTGGGTATAGTTAGCCTGAGTGTTGTGTGTGAGTTCACATGAGGTAGTCGTTCTACTGTACTTCATGCTTGACGTATAGTTGCACACTGTATCTTATGTGTGGGTAGAAAGTTGGGGCCTCGTATAGCCCTTTGTCTCACTCACCCATGGGCACGCTCTCAATTTGCACACGACCCACTCTTGTGGGCACCTAACACTTACACCTACAACACTCACACCTCTCTCACACACACACACACACACACACACACAAACACGCACACACACGGCTTTCCTTCTCTTTGCCTTCCTCCCCCTGCCCCCACACCGACTCGATATCTCACTCCAGTCTTATATTAATTTCCTTATGCCCAAATACTTGCACCAAGACTCATTACCTCAGACTTACCATGTGTGCCTTAATAGCTATTGATGCTTATCAGTCCCTGGACTTGATGACTACTGGTTTGATAATTGATGCTGGTTATATAATACATTTTTACTTGGAATAAACTGTTGTTGTCACTGCTGCAAAATTCCCCAAAGCCATCCTCTGCTAATCCACGTACTCCTGTTGCCTTCACTGCGTATTTTCTCATGGGTTTTAGTTTAGTTTATTAATTGTGGTAAAAGTAATTGGTGTTGTTATGCCTGCATTGTGTTGTTATAAAACTCCAGTATTTCCTCACCGGATCCTGAAAGTGAATAAAAAAAAAAACGGTTTGATGAGTATTGGTAATTAGATGAAAAGATTTGTCAGGGACGGTCTCAGATTTGTGAGGGACAGTAAAATAATGGCCAGCCATTGCCCTACTGAGAGGAAGTGAGTCAGCAAGGGACTCACTAGAGAGAGACTAGAGTCCATTGTGCATCAGGGTTTCCTACTTGTGACTTGTTTCTGCACGGAGTAGACACTGAGCAGACACCCACCCTCTCCTCTGTATCCTTCTCACAACCTTTTATATAGACATATGACTCCCTGAAGTTCAAACTTTAGTCCGTTCATGGAGTTCTGGGTCAAAGCAACATTCTCCGTTAGATAAGATTTTGACCAAGATTTTGTCTATTGCAACAAAGATTTTCTCTCTGTCTACCTATCTCAATCTCATTTAGACCCAGAATAATTTGTATACTACTTTAGCTGACCAGGCAATGAACTCCTCTAAGATGAGAGGATTTGGGAGAGACAAATGTTTGTCTGTTTGTAGGGGCACAACCGGTCCTCCTGTCTGTTGAGGCAATGATTCACCACTTAGAGCTCCTCGGGCACGGAGTGCCACAGTCTTCCCTGTGGTTGTGTCACAGCCAGGTGACTTAAAGGACAAATTCAGGGCAGAGCCCAGCCTGCAGGCAGCTGCTGTCACTTCACTGCATCTCCTCAGAGCTGGAGACAGTGGAATCACATGAATAATGTATTACTCGTGCTTTATTGTCCAGTAGAATGATATGAATCATTTCTTACTTATGTTTGTCAGTGGGATGAATGCACCACATTCAGGGGTACGCCAGACACTTTTACAAGCCTATCAGACGACGTGGCATATCCATCAACATGGCCTTCACACACCTCTGCAGTGAACAATGACTGCTATAAGTATGCATGTCGTAAGCTCAGTTAAAAATGGAAGCCACCAAATATTTAGCTCTCTCTATGTCTGTCTGCAAAACAATGATTAAGACTACCCAACCCATGTAAGTCAAAGTCAAATTGCCATCTAAAATTACACACACCACAATTACACACAATCATCAACAAAAAATTCAATCAAACCATTTTCTCGGCCACATCTGACAAATGTGAGCAATCCAGGCTCCCAAACACCATATTTATTTGGTGAAACAATTTGGCTGTGATGCACAATCATTCTTTATCATCTTACAAATGCCAAAGGAAACTCTTGCTATAGGGTCCTGTCCAAAGGAACTGCTCATATGTGGTACGATGGCATCCTAAAAGTCATGTAAAGAACACAGGTTTATTAATAATAAAAATACATTCTCAGTAACTACAGGATAACACTGTTGGTATTACTATTCGATGCAAAACATCTTCAGTGTCGTGTGCAATATTTACATAGCCTGTAATGACAAATGAATGGAAAATGTCTATGTTCCTTTCTATTCAATGAATTGGCATCAGTCTAGCCAGGTGATGTAACCTAATAATATAAATATAAATACATGCGTAGAAGATATAAAGAGATTATTTACCAAAAAGTCAATAATTAGTTGATAAACAACAACAGTGTAAAATACAATCATATGGCTCTGATCTCTCCTCCGCCAAGTTCTCAAATAACACTAAACTTTAGATCGTCAGAAGTTCACTTCTTTCATCAAAATTGCCAAATAAATCCCTGAATAAACCCTGAATAACTGAAATGAGATACGATAAATGATATCCCATCACTATCCTCGGGATAAAATAATGGACATTGGTAGGACACTCAATTGACAGTTAAAAATGATGGTTTAGTTCTCAAATTCAAAGCTCCACATCACAATCTGTAATTTAAGGATAGACAGCAAAATCCTTTCCATAGCAGTTTAAACCATCTGTCATTATTAGAAGATTATTCTAATGTATTCAACTGGAAAAGTTTTTTCTTTAAACAGTATAAAAGTCTCTACAAGAAATGACTCCCAAGGTATCACCAATATGTTGTGCAATAGGAACTTGTACATTTGTATATACATTTAAGGAAAACAAGTATATACAAAGATCTTTTACACTTAAATATCAATAAATTGCTTTCATAATTAATACTGATTACAAAAATCATACACATAGTATAAAAATAGAATTGATAGCTTTTTTAGTGCTTTGCATATTAAGTATTTGCATGGGATTTGCCTTCTCTCCCTCCTTCTCAGTAGTCTATACAATCCTTAGCGTCTGGTGGACACCTTATCTGTTCAGAAGCAAATAAAGGCAACACAAAAGAAAAAAGAATATTAATACATTCCAGTTTGTCATCCTAAGCATGGATTGTTATGTTCTGATAAAGACTTGATAAAGTATGATACACACTGAAACACAATATTCAAAAATGTTCTATTGTAATTGTATTTGTAACTTGTGAGTCTGTATCATGCAGGTTTGTGTGTTTTCAACATTGACTGTTCAGTTAAACTCACTCTTGCCTTTGTGGGATGTCATAGGAAATATTGCCTATTTTGTAATGCTGCACATGTCAACACAAATGATCCTGAGCTAGAGAACATGCTCACCTCGGTGGTAGTCGGGGTTCACATTCTCATAGATGGGGTACAGAGGGTTCTCCTGTTCGTTCCTCAGCTTACGAGCCCGAAGCACATCCCGCACACACTGGTGGAGGTATGCATACTGACACTAAAAAGCAGAAACACACACACACACACACACACACACACACATTTTAAATGGTAATATCTTTCAAAATTGTAATATTTTGCCGTACTGTGCTGTACTGTGTTGTGTTGTTATGCATGAACTCACCTCCGTCTGCACCATGTGAGAGCGGTGAACCCTCAGGTCAAACACTGACCCGTAGAGGTCCACACAGTCTCTGGAGTCCAGCTGCTGAAGAAGCCTGTCCAGGGTGATGAAGGTTCCAGTGCGGCCAACCCCAGCACTGCCATGAGGCAACAACACCAATCAACACCATTTTTCTCAGGTCATTTTCAGATTTAAGCAAATTGGAGAACTTCTTCTTCTACACTCGAAGACAATATAGAACCGTCGACATTTATCTCCTTTTAATGTTTAACACACCCATATAATCTGTTACATATTATGAAATGATATAACATTAAAGTTCATGATACTAATACTAGCTAAACTGCTTATGCTATTGTGGGCACAGGAAGAGGAGTGTTCTCCTCAGATGATCTTCAGTGATCTAAACCCACCTGCAGTGGACCACTGTGGCCCCGGAGCCAGGGGTTCTGTTGATGTAGTCTCGGACCGTTCTCACAAACTGAATGAGGGACTGCGTGGTTTCAGGGACGCCGTGGTCTGGCCAGACAGTGTAGTGAAACTGACGGACCACCCTGGTGAAGTTCAACTGGTCCTCCTAATCAGACAGCCACCACTCAGGATTAACAGTATACCAACATGGTGATGATGATGATTAGGACCAATGGTGTATATCAGTGACAGACTGTCATTTTCAGTGGCAATGCACAAGAGGATCCTGCCGGAAATATAATTGAAAGGCATACAGTTGTGTAGGTCATGGGGCATTACTTACGCTGCATATCTTAAACTCTCGGATTGTCCATTCAGGAAGAACTGATTCTGACAACATCTGAACAATAAGATCTCCATAATAAAGAGGATCCTGGTCAAAAGGCCAATAATGATCACACTTGACCTGTCAAAAACAGACATGAACAGAGAATTTACATCAGACTGGTGCCATGAAAGGCAGAAAGAAAAGAGAGAGAGAGATAAAAGAGAGAGAGAGAGAGATAAAAGAGAGAGAGAGAGCTAAAAGAGAGAGAGAGAGAGCTAAAAGAGAGAGAGAGGGAGAGAGAGATAAAAGAGAGAGAGAGGGAGAGCTAAAAGAGAGAGAGAGGGAGAGATAAAGAGAGAGAGAGGGAGAGAGATAAAAGAGAGAGAGAGGGAGAGCTAAAAGAGAGAGAGGGAGAGATAAAAGAGAGAGAGAGAGATAAAAGAGAGATGAGAGAGAGAGGAAGAGATAAAAGAGAGAGAGAGAGATAAAAGAGAGAGAGGGAGAGATAAAAAAGAGAGAGAGGGAGAGATAAAAGAGAGAGAGAGAGAGATAAAAGAGAGAGAGAGGCAGAGATAGATAAAAGAGAGAGAGGAAGAGATAAAAGAGAGAGAGAGATAAAAGAGAGAGATAAAAGAGAGAGAGAGAGAGATAAAAGAGAGAGAGAGAGATAAAAGAGAGAGAGAGGAAGAGATAAAAGAGAGAGAGAGAGAGATAAAAGAGAGAGAGAGAGAGCTAAAAGAGAGAGAGAGAGATAAAAGAGAGAGAGAGCTAAAAGAGAGAGAGAGAGCTAAAAGAGAGAGAAGGGTACAGAGAATCTTTCCCTCACCCTTCCTTTCTCAACACATTGTGTCACCATGACAACATTGTGTACATTATGTTCCCACACCATCTTCCAGAAGTCATCCTTTGTGCCAGGCAGCGGTCCCTGGGTGGCGATATACTCACGTCTGAAGTTATTGCCCTAAAACAGAAACATGACATGTGAATGGAAGGGTCCCAGCACATCTCACACATACACAGTCAAGCACAGTAATTGCAGATTTGATCTTACAGGAATGTAGCTGGCATTGATGTAGTCAGAACACGGGTCATCGTCCACATAGGAGAGCTTCACCCTTGTTGAGTCATCTATTCAAGATACGTAACGGTTCAGCAAAGTCCAGCAAACATGCAACCACTGATATAGCACACCACTAAGATGCAGAGCAAAGCTCCAATGTCCTGGTATCTCATTCATTTCACATTGATTTTGACACACTTTCCAAAGTGTACTAAAGCGCTAGCTCTCTTTACCCCATCCCCGCGCGTAAGAACACTGTATGTGGACTTACAGGGTAGTATGTTGTTGTATCTGTTTTTCCCTCTGTTTTCAGGCAGTAAGGCTGTGTCCATTGGCTGATTGCGGCCAACATCTTTCAGATCCTGAAGGAGTGAACGCATGAGAGAGACACAGCATTTGTAACTGTTGATGGAGCAATGGGGTGTCAGGGTCAGGACTCAGACTTCAGTCAGGACTGCTTCATAATCTGTATGCATTAGCTGTGCCACGAGTCACTTGAGATAAAGTTAGGTGTTCAGAGAACATACATCATGCATGGATGTTTACGCCAAGGTAATGTTTGCATTTTTTGAGTGTGCTCCTACCTCAAATTCTTCTGAGAGGAGGTAATTGGAGTCTGCTTGTAACTTGGTAAGATGGGTCTCAAAGTTCAAAACTTTGATGGGGCTGTAAAAAGGATTAACAGAGATTTAACACTCACACTGGTATTAGTCAAATAGAAAGAAACCAGTCGCACAAAACCAATGAGAATAAATCAGACCATAAAAACCGTACCTTGAAATACGTCGATTCCTGAAATAGAGATGGGAGAAAAAAAAATGAATGAGTTCATTATCCGCCATTAACCTCCACACACAATGCTCAACCACATGCACAAAAACATCCCTGTACCCAAACTGACTGACCAACCAACCGTCTGTACTGACTACCAAATAACGTCTTATGACCTTGAGGTAGTCGTCACAGGAGAATGAAGGTCATGACCTTACCCTCGGTTGACCACATGTGTCCCAGGGGCTGGCCGCTCTCTCCTGATGCTCATCCTCACCACGGGCTCTTGCACGCTCCTGTCACGATACACAACGCAGCCATTTAGTACACTAAACAAATAATCATTCACTTATACAGAGGAACATTTTCTAAATCGCGATTAAGAAGTTGACTTCCTACAAACCATAGGTGTTTGGCAGTAGATTTGCCCCATGTAAAAAATCCGTGCCTCGGCTTAAGGTTATAGAAATGCGGTGACTGAGCAGAGGTGGAAGTAGGCATGAAGCTTTTGCAAGACAACACAAGTCCAGGTAACACACACTAATATGGAGGCATGTGGCGGTAAGGTAAGGGCTATTATACAGTACTGTCCCCACCCCTTGTCCTGCCTGCCACCCAGTCAGGGATAGGAATGCAGTTGCTCCTGTTTGCCCTCACAGGGTTGGCCCTCCCTTTAAAATGAACAACCTTGTGCTCTATTGCGGTCGCATGTTGCATAACCTTGTGCTCTATTGTGGTCGCATATTGCATAACCTTGTGCTCTATTGCGGTCGCATGTTGCATAACCTGCGCAGCGCTACTGTTTTACTCATGGCATGCCAACACCTCACCTCACCCTCCCCACCTGTTTCAGATATTTTAGCTGAACCCTCCTTCCTCAGAACAGCCTTTCCACCCACATACAACGCACGATGGGCAGGGCCAATGACGCTGATGAAGGCATAGGAACTGCATGAACCTATCATGCAGGGTTCCCACCCATTTTCGTTGAGAACATTTCTCAAACTGACTCTTCAAGGACCTTTAATGAAATTCCCATCACCTTTCACACCCTACACATAGACACAATTGTGTCCATTACTCCACAGGTTGGGCCTTATTATTGAATGACAATTAAACAGCCATTTCCATTATCTTTTTTATTGGCTAGTTCATATGTCAAATCCAAGTGGAAACCATCACGCTGCAGAAATTAGAAATACAACAGTGAATTACAACCCAGAAGTACCAACAGTGTTTCCCCTGGAAGTGTTTTCAGCAGCGGTGCTGTTGCTCAGTGCTTATTTTACTTTATTAGTAGCAGTATTAGCATCAAGGTATATATTATATATATATATATATATATATATATTATATTCATAATAGATTATAACACTGCTATTGAGCGGTTTAAACTCAAAATGAACATGTCTGTCTATCTGTCTAGCATGTGGACTATTAATTCAAATTGTAGGGCGTGGTGAAGGCTTTGGAGGGAGGAGCCCAGACCGAAGCCTCATGGAGAAAGAAACGAGATTTTATAAAATCGTTTTTTCTCCCCACAGTTTATCTTCCCACACTGTTCAATGGGTAGTAGTAGTTCATATTTTGAGACTCGCGTGAATCCATAAAAATGTAACAATAAAATATACTTTATCTCCTATATCTCCTCTGCCACTGGTACGACCAAATCAAATTTCATAACTTTTCCAAAACTTTCAATGAATTTACTGAATTTCGAACTAGCTGGATTCTTTCATGAACTTCAAACATTTCAGGTTTTCTCGGCGCAGATAACCAGTGGAGGACACTCACACTTTGCGGGCCTTCTGCCGGCATATGAGCAGGGCAGCCACTCCGACCATAGTGGCAATGAGGAACAATCCAGCACTCACACCCTCAATAACCCCACTGAGAGGCTCTGTGGGAAGAGACAAACATGAATGTAAACCACTGAACCAGCACACATATCATATCATAATATCAAACATTTTAACATACATCATTATGTTACTCTGGAAACTTATGCTAAATACTAATATTATCAGTGATTTGTGACAACTGATGGAAATCCTGAGCGCTTCACTCACCTGCTTCGGTCACAAATGGCAGGGACAGATACGTGTCTGTGTAGAGTGGAGGGGAGAACTCCACATCAAAGAGCTGAGTGAAGGCACGCACACTGACCCTGAGACAAACAGACACAAAGAACTTAACTCAGAAACTCAGTGTTCTGGGAGAACCCCCCTTATGAGTATCAGAGTGGCTGAATCCACCATTTTGGCTCAAGTCATCTGCACAGTGTAGGCACATTGTCTCAGTTACCTGTATGCAGTCTTTGGTTTGAGTGGTCCGTCACAGAAGACGCTTGGATCCTGCTCCGGGGAGCAGCTCCCACCGAGGTTCTGCATTCCTGAGCCCAGGTTGATCTCGAAACCCTGGGAGCTGTCAGGGCCCTCCACACAGTGGCTGGGGAAGTAGCTGGTCTGGTAGGTCTTCACAGAGCTGTTGAATCTGTACTCTTTGTAAGAGGGCAGAGGATGCTGCTGCCAAGGCTGCACGTTTTCATTGTCTGAAAGATATAACGCAGAGAAACTCAAGAACCTGTACTGTAATAATCACACACCATCTGAGATCATTGTTCATTATTTGATAGTAATTGAACTAAATATCACGATTATGTATCGTTCACTTCAACAGTGCTTACCATCAGACTCGGTCACAACGACCGTGAAGACCTTCACAGCTCCATTTACGTCACTGAACCAGCTGCAGTTAAACTTGAAGAAGATGGTGGACTTTGTGATGTGGTCTGACCTCTCGCTGACCCGAGTGGTTAGTGGAGGAACAGGTGGCCCTAAGAAACATTGGATTCAATCATTGGATGGAAGTCATGTCAATCCATAGTAACACCACATCCTACCACCTTCAAGTCCCACTACAAACTGCATACATACATGTAGTGAATACATATTAAGAACAGGTCACAGATAAAACATTTAAGAAAGCATAGATGTCTATCTGTATAGATGTCTATCTAAAAGTCATGTAAAGTTAAATGTAAGGTATTTAGCAGACATTTAAGAAAGCATGTATTTCTATCTGTATACATGTCTATTTAGAGCCACCGTCATGCTGCTAACCTTCCCTTCCCTTCTCTTCCATACAATATTGCTAAGAAGATGCAACAGACACACTTCAGAACATGATAGATTATTATGAACAGCATAGATATCTAAAGCCTATCTCAACCCAGGTGCCTTAAAAGGACTGTAATACGTTCTTACGGTCGATCATGGTGACCACGCTCTCCTCAGCCGCCTCGCTGGTCATGCTGTCTGAGACGGCTTTGATGGAGACGATGTAGCGCCTGTGCGGCTCCAGCTGGACGATGTGGTAGACGGTGCTGTCGCGGCCGGTGCGGCGGGAGTAGACCAGGCGCCGGGAGTCCTGCCGCAGGCACTCGATGGTGTAGGAGTCGAAGTCGGCCTCCGGAGGGCTCCAGGAGCAGGAGATGGCCGTGGAGCTCTGGGGCCGACAGTGCAGGCTCTGGATCCGCTGAGGCTCTGCAGGTGAGAGAGGGTACAGCCTCAGGGAGAGTACAGCCTCAGGGAGAGTACAGCCTCAGGCAGAGTACAGCCTCAGGGAGAGTACAGCCTCAGGGAGAGTACAGAGTACAGCCTCAGGGAGAGTACAGCCTCAGGCAGAGTACAGCCTCAGCCTCAGGGAGAGTACAGCCTCAGGGAGAGGACAGCCTCAGGGAGAGTACAGCCTCAGCCTCAGGGAGAGTACAGCCTCAGGGAGAGTACAGCCTCAGCCTCAGGGAGAGTACAGCCTCAGGGAGAGTACAGCCTCAGGGAGAGTACAGCCTCAGCCTCAGGGAGAGTACAGCCTCAGGGAGAGTACAGCCTCAGGGAGAGGACAGCCTCAGGGAGAGTACAGCCTCAGGGAGAGATATTATGCCCTATATGATGAGGTCTACATATGTAACACCTGTACTACCCCTCAGTAATATTCTACAAGATAACTTGGGGAGAGAGAGAAATTGATAATATGACATTTCATTTCCTTAGAATACCATGAAATGTCAGATCTTCAAATGTCAACATCACAGTTGCAAACCTTCAGACTACAGTAGAGTCAAACTAAATTAAAGTAAATCACAGAAGCTTGAAAAAAAAATCTTACGGTTGAGCAGTAACGACGACATGTACCTTTAACATTGCACCTTCAACCCCCCCCCCCCAGCTAGCCACATTACCACCACATACTGGTTCTGATGCTCTTGTAGATAGCTGCACTGTAGGTGGTTTGTTCCGCCCCAGACCCACTGACAGTGCGCAGGTTAAAGGTGTACAGGCGGCCGGGGTACAGCCCCTTCAGGATGCGGCTGCCAGAGGTGCGCGTGTGGTAGGGGTTGAATACGGACAGCTGGTCCTTGGGAGTCCACTGCAGGTCAAAGTCATCGTAGTCGGTGTTGACTGGGCCACTCCAGGTGATCTCCAGTGAGGTGTTGGTGATGCCTCCAAAGGTAAAGGATGTTGGACTCATGGGCGCTGTGGAGGATGGAGGACATTTAATACAAATAGCAGTGGCTTTTCTGGCACAGTATTTATCATAGTAATAGCACACATCCTGTGGATGACGTTGACTTCAAAGAAAAGAAGAATTTGTAAAATATCTAGATTATCTACCCATGACATTCATGGTGAAACAATCCTTTGTTAGGTTATGTGAAAATGTGTCCTCTATCAACGCCCTTAAATTTAACATCAGCATTTTACATCCTGAGAGATGGACAGGAGTATCTAGCCTTGTGTTTCACTATTACTAACTGTCTCCTCTGCACCTAGCTTATGATTCTCTGCCAAACTGTACACTTTGATAACGCCCACCGCTCCACCCTGTCTCTCTCCTCTCACCTGTCCTGCCCTCTGTGGACACCCGGTTGGTGAGCTCTCCGCTGCGGGTCAGCATGACGACGGCGTACAGGCGCCCAGGCACCAGCTCCTGGAAGGTGTGCTCGTGGCTTTCGGGCTCCAGCTGCTGCTCGGCATGCTGGGAGCCGTCGGGGTTGTAGATGGACAGCACGTAGCCACTGAGCTCACCGGCAGCTCGGTCCCAGCCCAACCACAGGCCCTGGGTCTGGTTCCCGCTGGCCGCCTGCAGGGCTGTCACCGCAGCAGGGACTGAACACACACCACACACAGCAGAGAATTATTATTATTAATAATAATAATAATATTAATACATTACATTTATATAGTGCTTTTCAATGGCTGTTATGAAAGATGCACTGGCACCTTTACTTACTCTTGTGTAGTTTGTGTAGTTTTTCAAGTTTTCAGTGTTTGTTATCTTGTCTACTCTTTAGGCAGTATTGGCCAGTGTCTATGTTGACACTGACCACATCACACTAACCAACTATGGATAACCCACCCGTCCTGGCCCAGATAGAGGAATCATTTTTCTGGTCTCCACTCCTGGTCAGGACCACCATCTTGTACAGTGCCCCAGGACTGAGGTTTTGGAAGGAGCACTCAAGCGTCTTGGCCTCTGCGTTCTTGCGGTCATGTAGGACCTCATCACTGCTGTACAGGTAGATGTCATAGCCATCAAACTCGCCCTCTGGTGGAGACCAACGGAAGGACAGGCTGCTGGTGCTATTGGCCTTGATGAGGATATCGTTGACAGCCGAAGGACCTGGAACCACACAAATGGTCTTCACTTATCATGCACTTATCATTCACTTATCATTTAGGCTACTGTATCAACTCAATACAATTACACTTTGCAAACCATTTCATCCAAAAGCAAATTTAAATGATGCATTACATGCTATTGATTAGCAAGAAAGTTCCTCAGTATGCATCCCCATCACATCTATATGTCAATGAGCAAACAAGCTTGTTTGTCACTGTAATGTTAATGTCTTTTTATAAGCACTCTCATCAAGCCAACAAGTAAAGTTAGCATGCAAATACATGGCAAACTATTTCAAAGTATTAAAGTATTTATTAAATATAACTTATAATAATTAAATTATAATTATAATTATTATAACTTGATAACTTGATGATTAGATAGACCTCTGTTTAAACAGCCCTTGTCTGAACTCATGGACACATTAGGGATATTTAGCGAATGACCACGTACGGGTTCTTCCCTCAGCAGAGATGCCCGTGCTGAGGATGCCGCCGCTGAGGGTGTGGACCAGGACGCGGTACTTCTTCCCCGGGGTGAGGCGGCCGAAGCGGTGCTGGGTGGAGCTGGCGTCTTCGGAGCTGTTGGTGACCAGCGACCCCCTCTCGTCCAGCAGCTGCAGGCTGTAGCCGTCAAACACTCCCCGCCCCGCCTGCCACGACACCAGCAAGCTACCGGTGGTGTGCTTATTATCCACCTGTAAGGCTGTAACAGAGGAGGGGACTAGGGGAGAGAGAGAGAGAGAGGGCGAGAGAGAGAGAGAGAGAGACAAAGAGAGAAGGGTTACTTTATAACTAGTATATTACATCTAAATGAACAGTTTCCGATTATCTGCCCTGTCCATGACACAAATCCTAATCTAATCATCGATTAGCGAATAAAGACTAAAGCTAAACACTCACTGGTGCGTCCGGTGGCTGTGTTGTTATTGAGCAGAGAACCGCTGATAGACTGGACGGTGATGGAGTACTTCTGGCCCGGCTGCAGGTCCTGGAAGCTGAGCTGGTTGACGTGCTTGGGCAGGTGCCTGGTGTCTGTCGGCCGGCCGGGGCCCCACAGCGACACGTTGTAGCTGTCCACATCACCCTGGCCGGGGGTCCAGTTGATTTTAAGGCTGGTGCTCTGGCCCTCGTTACTGATGTGAATGCTCTTCACCTTACTGGGCACTGAGGAAGACGTTCATGATCAGTACTCACACTAGCTCCTCATAGCTATAAGCATGCAGAGTTCCCGGTGGAATGAGCAGTGCCACTCTTTAGGATATTTCTTAAATGGACAAAAACTAGAATATAAACTGAGGCATTTACAATAGTGCCCCTGTATTAGCGGGTATACGTCCCAAGACTTACCACAGATAGCCGAAAGCGCAGATAGTAGGCACATTCATACCTATGATGAACTTTAATTTATAAATTACACACAGACATCAAAAACAAGAAAATCGGATAATAATGAAAAAAGAATTATAACAATAAACTGTAATAATGGTTATGTGAATATGGTCTTGCTCTCTAAAATGAACGGTTTTCTGACGTTTAACCTTCGACAGACAATGGAGCAATGAAAAATATCTTGTACACAACTTTGTAAACTTTTCCATCCTTCCTTCCTTCCTTCCTTTTGTTGCATCCTAGCCCCTCACAACGAGGACGGAATGCAACAAGGATGGAGGAATCAAGGACAGACACACTTAAGAGATGAGATGCGCCTAAAGACATACGCCATGTATTAAGTGCATTAACGTCTTACTGGACAGAATTTCTCACAAGTCAAGTACCCAAGCTAGTTGTACTAACTGTGAGAATAGTGAATATGTTTTTCTTAGTATTGCGATGATGAAAAAACACACACAAACAAGCCCAGTATTGAGCCATACACTAAGTGCTCTGTGGACAGGTTCTCCGGACTGCCTTACCTGTCCTGCCTTCGATGAACTTGGCTTTCTGGTTGGGGCCGCTGAAGGTGGACACCACGACCTTGTAGAGGCGGCCCGGTGTGAGGGAGGAGAGGGGGCACTCGGCTGTGGTGCTGCTGAGCGTGAGGGGGGGGAACACCTTGATGTCGTTGAAGAGCAGTTGCACCTCGTAGTGGTCCACGTCACCGAGGGCCGAGGCCCAGGTCACGCGCAGCTCCTCGGTGCCTTGGCCGGCTAGAGTCAGAGACCTCACCACCGCAGGGACTGAAGGAGGGGGAGGAAGAGGTCAGTAGGTGAGGTGACAGAAAAGAATATCAACTGAATATCAATCAGCTTTCATTACATGTTGGTATTGTATGTGAGGTAATGTGCTTTCATTACATGTTGGTATTGTATGTGAGGTAATGTGCTTTCATTACATGTTGGTATTGTATGTGAGGTAATGTGCTTTCATTCCTCATTGTACACTATTTCTCTTTGCTATATATTTTGTTCCATTTTAACAATGAAAAGACAACTCATTAGAGAGGGATGAGCATCAATAATAACAAACAAGGATGTGTGTGTGTGTGTGTGTGTGTGTGTGTGTGTGTGTTTGTGTGTGTGTGTGTGTGTGTTTGTGTTTGTGTGTTTGTGTGTGTGTGTGTGTGTGTGTGTGTGTGTGTGTGTGTGTGTGTAAAAGAGAGGGGAATGCAATACAAGTGTGTTTGTTTACGTGTTTCGCATCAATACAATTTGTTGTTATATTGCATCTATTATATACAGATTCAGAGAAAACAAAATGGTGGCCTCACATGTCCTCCCATCTGTGGATGCACTGGACACATATTTTCCGCTCCAGGTGCTGACGATCACGGTGTAGAGGCGGCCCGGCTCCAACCCAGTGAAAATACACTCGTTCTGGATCCTGGGCACGGTCCTGTTCTGGATGAGGTTGTTGTTGTGCTTGATGCCCACCTGGTAAAAGTCAAAGTCCCCAGCCGCATGGCCCCAGTATACTCTCAGGTAGTCGTCACGGGCACCGTGGATGGCAGAGGGCATCTGCACACTGGAGGGCTCTGGGATCATGGGAGCAACAAGACAATGATATAGTAAAGAGTACAGCTTGCCTGTCCAAAGACTGCAGGGACCAATGTCTTGTGACTATTTATGGGATCAGACTTTTTTACAAGATGATGACTAGTCATAAGTCCATATTGTCTATCTAGACTGCCTGTTTTGAACACACGTCATTTTTGAATGGCTTATATGTACTGTCTTCCGAGGAAATAAAATGCAAAAGTGTTACATTTTCTTAACAAACCGAATTAGAGTGACCCGAAGGCCAAACAAAGGGCAGTGCGAAATGAAGCATCTTTTTGACGCTGATGGTATGACCTACGTGTGCGTTCCTGCACCATGGTGTGATTCTCATATTTGCCACTGCGTGAGGTGATGGAGATGTTGTAGAGACGTCCAGGCACCAGCGACTTGAAGACACATTCAGGACTAGACTTGGACACCACAGCAGAGTGGATGGTCCTGTCTCGGTCCTTCAAGGCGACGAGGTAGCTATCCACCTCCCCTTGCGATGGAGACCAGGAAACGCTGAGGAAGTCAGTTCGGCCATTGTTGCTGACCGTAACCTCCTGAACAGCAGCAGGCACTGAGAGGGAGATAGAAGGTCAAAGAGAGAAAGTGTTGTGAGAAAGAGACTAATACCAAATAGAAATAAACTGACAGACAGCAGAAAGAAAGATTGAGACCTAGAGTGAGAAAGATGAGGTCCTCTAACAAACTTTCAACAGACTCCTGCATGCAACTCAAAATAGTATAACATCCTTCCTCAAAGGAAAACAAAAAAACAATAGACACAATAGGAAGCCTCGACAAAAAGACCTTGGCATTTTGTGACACGTACTTTGTGCTTCCTGAAAATTCCGGCAGCATTCCAGTGGCATTCAACAAACTCCTTTTAACCCCAGAGAAAACATGACCGTTGTCAACTCCACAGTCTAAAGGCATTTAAGTTGTGAAGACTACCCTATGGTTTCTTCCTGTTTTCCTGTACTCCAATTCTGAATAGGCAAACACATTCCTTAACTGTGTCATTCAACTTCCCCCCCATTTTCCAAAGATTTCCAAAGAGTCTTTATATCTCTGTATTCTTTCGAAGTTTTCTCTTGAAATTCAAGAGTTGATCGGTTAGAGAGATCTCTTGGATAGAGGAAGAAATAAAGACCTTCCAATCAGTTTTGTATCCTTGAAAGTACTTTGTACAGATTGTTACAATGACCTACAAAAATGTAACTACTAAAATGTATTTAAAATATATGCACCAAACTTCTGTAACTACACTTTCCACTACATTATTTTTCAAAAGACCACAGAGCTGAAACCTAATATTCACAGAACATTCTACATGTATATACAAATATGAATCTATAGATAATTTAATATCACTGCTGAATCTAACAGAAAAAAAACAAGGAAAAAAAATGCAGAAACAGACCTGTGTTCAACAATATGCAGAACATTTCATACCTGTGCGCCCTTCTGCAACTTTCTGTCTGGAGGACTGGCCATTCCTGACAGTAGTCACCACCACCCTGTAGAGGGCGCCAGGCTTGAGGGTCTGGAAGTGGTAGGATGAGGTGTCTGCAGGCACGCTCTCGTTCTTGATGACGATGCTGTCGTGGATGAGGAGCACTCGGTACGAGTCGATCTCTCCTGCCGCACGCTCCCAGCTGGTCAGAAGGCTGTCTGTGCTGCCCTCGCTGCTCACCTGCAGGCTGGTTACCTCAGCGGGCACTGGAGAGACACACACACACACACACGCACAGACACACACACACACACACACACACACACACACACACATACACACACACACACACACACACATACACACACACACACACATAGACACACACACACACACAGACACACACACACACACACACACACACACACACAGACACACACAGACACACACACACACACACACGCACAGACACACAGACACACAGACACATACATACACACACTCGCAAACACACACACACACACACACACACACACGCACACAGACAGACACACACAGACACACAGACACACAGACACACACACAGACACACAGACACACACACACACACACACGCGCACACACACACACACACACACACACACACACACACACACGCACACGCACACACACAGACAGACAGTGGGCAAAGACAATAGAATTATTTCTTACGTTAGTTAAAGAGTATGGAAATAACAACATTATAAATCAGCCCAACCCATGATATACCATGCCTACCCTGTCAAGTACATGGTCGTAACTACACTGCATGGTGTAGAATCACTGAAAAGTTAACTAATCAAAGTCTCATACAGAGAAAAGGTCCACCTGCAGTAAGTTGTTAGTAGTAGTGTTTAGTTGCATGTCTGGCAGTATCTTCACTTTTAACAACATCCACTAACACGTGTAACAACATGACTCACTGGTTTGTCCTGTCACCGATGCAGTGCTGCTTAGCTCTCCACTCTTGGTTATCACCACAATGGCGTATCGTCTTCCAGGTGTCAGCCCACTGAAGGTGCACTCTGTCATAGCAGCCTGTAGTGTTCGCCTGGTCACCTCAGAGCCCTGGAGCTTCAGCAGCACAGTGTAGTTCTCCCACTCTCCCACAGGAGGGCTCCACCGAGCCCCCAAGGACGTCTCATCACTGTGGTGGATGGTCAGCTTCTGAACAGACCTTGGTGCTGAGATGGAGAAAGGAGAGGTTTAGGTTTCAATCAGCACAAGAAAGCAGTTGATGTAAAACTTCCAGTTCATCTATGGAAAGGAATAAAATTCAAAGATTGAATCTGAAAGACCAAAACAATAATATCTAATATTACTAATTTGACAGGTTTTATTAATTCAGTCTGATCAGATGTCTACAATCCAGTCTAGCAGTTACTGACTGAGCTCATGCTCATATTATGTACCCAGTCTCCCTTCTGTGAATGCAGTAGAGGACAGGAGGCCACTCTCCACAGCGACCGCAGCTCTGTAGAGCCTGCCTGGGGTGAGGTTAGGGAACACACACTGCCGCACAGCCTTCCCCTCGGTCCTGTTCACCAGCACAGACGAGCCGTTGAGCAGCAGGATGCGATAGCGTTCCCATTCGCCTCTAGGGGGCGCCCATGACAGCCTCAGGCTTCTCTGATCACTGGGCCTCTGCATAACCAGCTGAGTAGCCTTGCCTGGCACTAGGGAGGGGAAACGATATATTTATTTATTTATTTATTTATTCAAGTTTTCTACTGAAGCAAACAATTCAAGCATCAAATATAAAATAAATACTAAAATGTTAGAGTGGAGACATTAGCCTAATGAAAAAGTCAACTCGTAAGGTTTTAGCATTCGCATACTAAACCATAGCTTTTAGCATCATCTGTGTCCCTCAGAATGTTCTGGAATAACAAGTCAATCACTGTCAAAAAAGGACTCACCTGTTTGGCCACTGGCTTTGATCTCACTGGTCAACTTTCTGCCCTGGGTTTTGACTGACACATCATAGGTCTTCCCAGGGATCAGTCCAGTGAAAAGCCAATCAGTGTTGGTGAAAGAGACGTTAGGTATTTGTTTCACTATGCCGCCGCTGGACAGGGTGACCGTGTAGGATTCCCCGTTCCCTGGCGCTGACTCCCAGGCGGCTCTTAGGCTGTCCTGGCTGCCGTTATTCTGGAGCCTCAGGTTTGACACAGTGGCAGGTGCTGAGAGGGAATCCAAGAAACGTTACATTTAACACTTGATTCATGGGATGGTTTCGGTGCTATGCAAGCTTACATAACCCATGCTCTAAATACAGGTCTGTTACAAATCCACATTCTTTTAATGAATGTCAAATCAATTTCATCCAAACACTTTGTCAGGCTTCGGGGCCCTAGCGTAGGCCTGTATCTACACATATACAGTCACCAGCAGCATTGCGTCATACAAATGAACACTTTTATATGTCCACTCTCTACCGTTGACCCAATGCTCAGCTAAACAGGCTGTCACTCATCTGTTCGGTTCTGTTTCAGTCTAACTAGCGTTGAATGCCATTGTTACCTGAGACAAACCTAACAGGCCTATGCCGTTACAGGAAACGCTTTGCATCACCACACAGTACGTATCCTATTGGGGAAAAGGCTAAGCTAACTAAGTACTAAGAAAACCTCAAAACTTTTACTAGAAACTATAGCGAGCTTGCCTGCTCACACAAGTCACACTGCAGTGAGTGCCAAAATGGCTGCTTAAACATTTAACATTTAAGCAAAGATGTAAGCTATACATTTTTTGGTTCAGTACCATTATGTACATTTAGATTATTCAAATTGAATATGTATCACATGTTATACATTTTACATGGTAGGCCTAAATACATTCTCCAGAATAGGTGCATTGATGCGATAAGCTATATTGATCTTGACAAAAATAGCTTGTCATGGAATTTAAGTGAGCAACACTGAGACACTTTTTTATTGGCTCAAAATCACACCTTGATTAACAATGTAACAATCAGTTCAAAGGGATGTGACTTGGGCACTTTAAAAACTTTTAAAACAAACCTTTGACCACACACAAGCTCTTTTCGCTAAATCTTAAAACAAAAACAACCTGACGCATGAGAGGGGCTGTGACCATTTAAATGTCACCCAAGCTATACTGACTTCAGCAAGGGAAGAACCGCTGTTCCTTGGATGTGCATCAGCTCACGTACACATGTCATTCTTAAAGGGTTTCCTCAAAAGAACAGATGATGAGAAAGCTGGATGAGGGAGATGGGTGGGGGAGGGTAACACTCTCAGAGACTGGTGGGGGGGGGGGGTGCTGCCTGTTCACTGCCAGCCACTGCAGCTGAGGAAGGGAGGAGGCCGAGGGCTGAAAATATCCTGGAAAGAATGATAAAAATGGCGGCACTTGCTGGAGGGGGGGGGGCTGCTCGCTGGTGGCGAGGCGCGGTGGAAAGTCAAACAAAAGAGCAGAGGGTTTGGCGAGACACGCTTCGTTTGTGTCCAGCAGGGCCTGACACCTGCACCTGACCCGCTGAGCGCTAGCGAGGGTGGGCAAGGTCTGCCAGCTTCCCCTTCGAATGTCACAACACAGGATGTTGGACATTAAAAGGGAGACAATACACATTACTTATTCTCCTTTCTACGCTTTCGTGGCCAGCTTTGATGAGGTCAGTGAGAACAATGGCCCACAGGCCCATATGGACTGAGAGAGGAGAGTGTCCACACAATGAGAAATCTAAAATTGCCGTGATTTTACACAAACACCAAAAGTATTACACTCTTCACCGTTTACAGCAGTCATTCTCTCTTAACACCTTGGAACTCTCCAACCTTCAACCCACTTTTCTACAGAATTCTATAGGAAACTTAAAATTGAAATTGAAGATAAACTCTAACACTGCTGAATTGCAGTATGTTCGGTGCGGTGCCATACTGTACATCCCAAGCAACAGCTGGAGTGACGTTTTCCTGTATGTGTTATCCTGTATGTGTGTGTGTATTTGTCTTAGTTGTGCTTTATAAGTCATTTGTAGAACTGAAAACTAAATGTGATGCCTCATGGCAAAATGCAAACTTGACTTTGTCCAAAGACAAATGGTTCCCTCAATACATATCAAGAAAGAATCTGACCGGAACCGAGATGGCTTTAGTCTTACCTGTGTACACGTCCTTGGCCACTGGACTGCTTTGGATGCCCATAGACTCCGCCGCCACCGCTACTGTGTGCAGAGTTCCTGGGGTCACACCAGTGAAGCTATGTGAGGTCACCCCACTCCCCACAGTGACATTCTGCACCAGGCTCTCCTGCTCCATCAGCAGCACCCAGAAGTGCTCTGTCCGGCCAGGACCGGGCTGCCAGGACACACTGATGTTGCTGGAGGACGTAGAGAGATTCAGGCCCCTGATGCCAGATGGAGCTGAAGAGGAGAACAGAGGGCAGACTCTGATTCCTTGGGAAGTGCATAATGTCATAAAGTGAACTTTTGTGCAGTTTGTGCAGTCTAATGTGTATCATTGAGTTGATTGGTCCAAAGCTATACAGTTGCTCTACAATATTACAATATTCTATCTAATATACTAGAAACTGACATATTGTATGCGTTAGGTCAGTGGTTCCCAAACGTTTTACAGTCCCGTACCCCTTCAGACATTTAATCTCCAGCTGCGTAGGTCTGTGTTGAATAGGGGGGCGTGGCCGGAGCGGAGTTCAGCACCAACGTGACATTTTCTCAGTGGTTTTGTTTTCTAATTAATGCTTGTTCATCGTTGCGATCGTTGTTGTGTTTATAAGAAAGAAATACAGCCTTGCAGGACAAAATACAGGGGAATTTGGGCGATTTTGATGCACAAAATGATGTTTCCGTCTGAAAGTTGCAATTCTGTTTCAAACGGTACATTCTGCGAATTCCGTCCGTTTTCTGTTATCGCGGAAATTTTCTCCCCGCGTACCCCCTGAACCACTTTGCGTACCCCTGGGGGTACGCGTACCCCAGTTTGGGAACCGATGCTCTAGGTGAACATGTAAATATCGTTTGCTTTCAACACAGAGTCAAATGCTGAAGAAGTTTTGTAGGTGTACATAAGGTCTGTCTGAGAGGCTGAGGAGACTCTGGAGAGGTAGTGGATCTAAACTTAGAGAAGAAGATTAACTTAAGCTAAACAGAACCCTTTCATTTGACATACCTGAAAGCAGCCTCCTGTCATTTTTGCCTTACCTGCGAGAACTTCTTTAGACACTGAATCACTTTGGATGCCCATAGACTGCGCCGCCACCGCTACTGTGTGCAGAGTTCCTGGGGTCACACCAGTGAAGCTATGTGAGGTCACCCCACTCCCCACAGTGACATTCTGCACCAGGCTCTCCTGCTCCCTCAGCAGCACCCAGAAGTGCTCTGTCCGGCCAGGACCGGGCTGCCAGGACACACTGATGTTGCTGGAGGACGCAGAGAGCCTCAGGCCCCTGATGGCAGACGGAGCTGAAGAGGAGAACAAAGGGATATGAATGAAAACAGGAGTCAAAATAAAGGAATGTGAATAATGTCAAGAAAGAGAAGACAGTGTGAGTATACATGTGTACAGTCATTACAAATAACAAAACATTAACAGGTCATTTTTAAAGACAAGGCTTATTCTGTATCTGAGAGCATGTATGGCTTTTATATTCTGAATCAGTCAAAACAAACTTATGTCCGGTAAACAGGTTAAAATCTACTGGCTGAAACCTGCTGGCCGGAGTTCTGGGTGTCTGTACCTGTGGCTGCGGTGCTGCGTGCTGGAGCAGACACTCTGTCCCCTGCGGTGGCCTGCAGATGCACGGTGTAGAGGGTCCCAGGCGTGAGGGCAGTGAAGCCTAACTGGGGGGCTGCTGAGCCCATCACCCTGGTGCTCCGGCGGTCCCCCGTGCCTGCGTCCTCCAGACTGAGCTCATACCAGTCCACTCTGCCACGCGGGTGAGACCAGTGCACGCGCAGCCCAGACGTGGCATCGCTGTCAGGCTCGACCACCACATCTGTGGGAGGCTCTGGGTCTGTCAGAGGAACAGGGGAAAGGTTCAAGACTACCCTTCACTCATTTATTCACTTTACTCACTTCATCAGATTAGTATAAAACCTGTAGACGTGTTAAAGGGGGGAAATGAAGCAATGAATCGAGGACAGTAGGCTGTAATTTCAAACATGCCTATGAGAAAATCCAACAAATAGCCACAAAAGGGATCGGAGTACAGCAATACAAACTCCAATAAATGTGAAAGTCAATGTGAATGATCACTGATTGCAAAGCACTATGGAGTAATGTAAATCTTTGTGAGTGTAGACTTCATGATGTTACACAACAATACGCGGTTAAAGAGTTTCCTCTCTTTGTGCTGGGCCGTGGGGCCGCACTGGCTGAGATTGCTCTGAAAGATAAGATTGTGTGGCCGCCGCAGAGAATGGAGAGTGCTTCTGTGGGGAGGCGCGGGGGGGGGGAGGGAGGGGTTCGTGCATCTCTAGCCAGAGGGGAGTCTTACAGGAAGTGGACATCGAGCCCTGACCCTTGGACAGAGCTTGGGTAGAGGGTGAGAGTGGCGGCCCTCATCCCTTGGCAGCTGAACCCTACCTTTCCCTAACGGCTTCCTCTCCAGGGACCTAAGAAAGCAACAGAGCAGCCCCACCAATGCTATCATGAAGAACAGCAAGAACAATATGAAGTACTAAACCCTTTAAGAAAGAGAGACTTGGTTGTTGTTTTTTTTTTTGCTCACCAGTCTTTCTGTATTTGTCTGTGATTGAATTAACAAACTTCTGTTATTAAAAAAAAAACATGCTTTCACATATATGCATATAATATATAGAGAGTGTTTGTTACTAGAGACTATGACTATTTATGTTTCATTGTTTTTTTTATCACGAATAGACACAAAGGAGTTTCAGTCTGCGGTTGCTGGGTAGATTTTGAGGTGTACTGAAGGGAGATGGGAGAAAGAGGTGACCTGCCAGGAATGGACATTTCACTCGCTCACTTTATCTAATCTATGTGCCTCACAAAACAAAACATAGCATCCGTTAGAACGAGGTAACAATGAGAAGGGGGAAATGACTGGGGAAAAGGAGATCTTTCTGGAAACAAACACTTCAGATTAGATGCCCAGGATTGTTGCTGATTTCTACCAACACTAGAAGCACATCACCAGGTTCCAAGGCACCTTGCCCCCACTCTCGCTCTCTCTCTCTCTCTCTCTCTCTCTCTCTCTCTGTCTCTCTCTACTCCTCTTTCTTTATCTCTTTCTTCCTCCCCTTTCCTCTCTACCAGGACGAGAAAGGGTGTTTTTCATAACAACAATATAGATGAATACATGAAATTGGTTCATTTAAAGTGCAATGACACAGTAAACCACCTCATTTGAATGCATACTGAAAGGACAATGTATGGACTGATCAATCCATCTATAGTTATTCAAATCCTTTTAAATAGGATAAGTTTGTTCTTGTACAGGTTATCTCTAAATTCATCATGCAATCCAACATAGGAAGTGGAACTGATGACTCCAGTAAACATTATGTGCAGAGTTTCGAATCTCAGCAGTCAATATTCAATAATACTTTAAATCAGACTTTATATATTTTTTATACTTGTTTTACCCCCAAAGTACGTAAGGTATGCTACTTAATGCATTATATGGGACTTAAGTTACTCTGTAACAGGGCCAAAAAGACAATATACAAAGGCAAAAGCCATGGCATTGTTAGTGCATTTATGTCAATGTACAATATATTCTATATTAATTACAGAATGTATGTAGATTTTGATAGTATAAGTAAACTGGCGGTTTGTAAGCTTAATTCTGCGACTTTGCATGACCATTGTATTTAAAATTACAAAAAAAATAAAATAAATGAAAACATTATGATAAGTGACACTGAAACCGAAGGAGACTTCTATCGAAGAATAGGGCATGCTATTATGACACAAAAAAGACTATTAAGTTATTCGTTCCATTGAGGGTATTGAGGGTCAAGTATCCTAGTCCCTAAATAATTCTGGTTAAAATGTCGTCTTTACTGTACATCATTGCCACAAATCATGTGTCAGATGTCAGAGTAATGATTCAACTGATAGCATATAATACACATTTAAAATATTGAGTTTTGTCTTGCTTACCTGTTTGCACTGAAACATTTGTTCTCTCTCCGTCAGTCGTTGAAATTATTTCCAGTTGGTAAAAGGTGCCAGGATTCAGATCCTTAATTAGACACTGAAAATATTTACTGTCATCCCCAGTTGAATGGCAGTTCGTTTCAGGAGACACGCTGCTATAAATCACGCTGAAGTTGCAGGCTTCTCGTATGGTTGTTAATTTTAACTCAATTATATCGGTGCGGGCACTGATCTCCGTGCTATTTATCCAACATCTGATTGCCTCAGTCGTTTCGGGCTGCAAGTAAAACAGAGTTACACATTACCGTTCGTGTTCGAAATGCAAACACCGAGTAAAGCTTTTAAAATATTTGGACTAACCTTGACTTGACTCCATATGCATACAATAAAATGCAACATAAATAAATATAATACGTTCCATGTCAACATTTCGTTGTTTTATTCGCGTTCGCAGCATAGCATAAGCGATCAGTAGTTCAAAATTGGTTTACATATTTTTTATTTGTTCCAACTTATTTTAGCTGTTGCTGATTTTCTACGTAAATCCAAATAAATGACTGCGCATCTGACATCAGATTGTAACCTTCCATCCTCTGATTCCCACATCGTCATTCGGCTCGTCCTCCACTTTCAACAAAGCCCTAGTTTCACACTTCCTGGACAATGACAAAGTCCTGAACGGTGTCCAAAATTTCGATCACGATATCTAAAAAGTCTTCAATTATGCTGCAATTAGAACCATTCGTGTGGGGAGAACATTCCTGCTGCGTGCAAAACATCCTTTCTCAGGAGCATTTTTTCATGGCAGTCATGACTTCGTCAAGGGTTAATTACAAAGAGATAAATCCATGTTTCCCAGTGTAAGGTTCATGGTCCCCAACTTTCACTTGACTCTATGACACCAGCACCTACAGCAATCCCTCTCGTTCCCGTCACCCCACCCTTCTTTCCTTCCTGATGTGGACTTTCTCTGATACACAATGTCTTGGGCTTGGCTGCAAGCCGGACTGCGAGGTTATGTGAAAACTCATTTTGTGTTCAAAAAGTTAAAACTTTATAAACATTCTCATAATGTTTTCTCTAATTTTTCACAAAATCTTAAGTATGTGATGTGAACCCTGCATTCTGTTGTCACGTCTGTTGTAAAAGCAACGGAGTGGGCTCAACATATTCCTGTCATTTTTTCATTCTGGTTTAATGCAAGAAAATGTGTTAAATTCCCATAGTGGCCAAGTACTCATACCCAATAAGTATTATAACAAGGTGCACTACAACCATCATACAGATACTTAACAAAAACCTAACAACAACAACAACAACAACGAAGATGCCTTTGTGAGCATTTCACTGGGGTTGTCAAGTGGGCATCTTCCGTCATCAGTGTTTCATTGAATTAAGCCCACGGCACCTCCAGAAGACTGAACAGTGGTGTCTGGCGTCCCAGGCCCACCCCGGTCCATACTCACCATGGGTGAGGACACATGTCAATACCAGGGACAACAACAGATACACCTCAAGATGCACATCTCAGTGTCTGAACGATGCACTGCCTAATTATGTAAACGTCAATCTCACTCTACTATGGCATACCACAGGCTATCCAGGGTAAAGATTGGGAGGGCTGGTGGATGAGCCCCTAAGGAGTACGAAGCCAGGCTAGGGGTGAGGAAAGGGGTCGGGTGTGGGAGAGCCCCCCGGGGAATAGAAACCCAGATTATAGGGCAGAGGAATAATATGAGGTACAAACTCTGGTCACCTTGGGCACCCAGACATCATGTAACAACAGGCTTCTTCACGTAATACGGTTAATTCACATGTCCCCAAATAGTCTGTGATCGCTTCAGCCATAACCACTGGCTCGCTTTTTCAGCAGCCTCAGACAACTCCTTTAAAGCTCCTTTGAGTGACCGTCTTTGAAAACCAAAATCCAACAGAAGCGTTGTGGTTGATTTAGCTACAAAGCCTCTAAAAAACTGTTTAACACATGAATGCTTTCAATATTATGATGTTACAATATTAATATAGTTTGTCATTTATTGATGTCATGGGATAATGTAAGAGCACTTGTTTTAGTGAAGATATTATAGGTCTGTTATGGTGCTCCTATCTACAGAGTCAGACATGCCAAGTCGATCCCAGCTTTTACTCTAAAGTCCACCCACAACCATACAAGACTGCTATTCACTATGGAAATCTACTGCTTAAACTCAATTTATCCTCAAGTCAGTGGTGATTTCATGGAATAAACCTCAGGTAACTGGTATTACTTAGCTATGCATTTGATATACTCACCAGCTGTGTTGTGGCTGTGGTTGTAGGATACGTTGTGCTCTTCTGAGTTGTAGTAGCAGCAGTAGTAGTAGTTGGCGGTGTGGTAGTTGTGGCCAGGGTAGTAATGGGTGTAGTTAACTCAGGAGTGGTTTTATCTGTGGTGGTCGTTCTGGCTAGGCTAGTTGTTGCGGCTGTGGTTGTGGTTGTCAAAACAGTGGTTGAGGTTGGCTTAGCGGTGGTTGTAGTTGTTTCAGTAGCAGCTGTGGTTGTCTGAATAGTGCTGATGAGACCAACAGTGCTTGTTGGCATCTCAGTAGTTTGAATTAGGAAACGAGTAGTGCTGGATGCAGGTGGACTACTGGTGCTAAGAGCTGAGGCAGTGGTTGGAGGACCTGAAGTAACTGTACTTGTAGATGAACTTGATATGGGTGTAGTACCTCTAGTTCTGACCAGAGGCACTCTGCTGGCGGTCAGAGAGGATTTGGGTGTCATGGTAGACTGAACTGGTGTGGTGAATATTCCTGTGGTAGTCTCTGAGACTGTGGTAGAAGTGGCAGCGGATGCGGATGCGGATGCGGATGCCTCCTCAGTTTGTGTGCTTGCATCAGTATGCGGGATGCTTTCAGGTGTCATTGTTGTCAGAGCTTTAGTGGTTACGGAGTCTGTAGCAGAAGTGGTCCCTACGGTGTGACTGAAAGGAACAGGATCAGACATGGATTCTGTGAGGGGAGACATTTCTATGTCATCCGTGGGAAGATGTGTGGTGGGGACACCTGCTGTGGAGGTACTAGCTGCGGCTGACAGCTCCTGAACACCAGCAGATTGGGTTTTGGAGGCAAAGGCCTCGGACGAGACTGTTTCATCCCCAAACCCACGGTTGAATACCGTTGCAGAGCTTGTGGAGAAGTCAGTTTCATCACCTGTGTTGACAGCTTCAGTAAATGAAGCATCAGATCCCGTGGTGGTGATATCACTTCCATTAAGTGCATCAGGGGTTATTGGCACAGACACGGGTTTGACAGCACTGGTCACAGTCCTCCTGGTCCGAGGCCTCGCCATATCACTAGAGTGTGTGACCGCTCTGTTCTGAACAGTTACAGGGGCTCTTAATGTTGTGATTTGCTGTGTGGATATGTGAGTCCTCTGAACATGATTTGTATTTGTAATAAATAATGGGTCGAGGGAGGTTTCTGAGCCTTCTGAATATGTGCTAGGATAAGCAGTAGATTTATATGTTGATGAGAATGTGGATGTGGAGATTGTTGTGGGACCTATAAAGAGAAAAGTATTAGGGACTGAATGTATTAATCTGTTCTGACACAACTGGATATACTGTATGTGAAATTATTTAAAATAGAGTGTCATTTTGCTTAACATTTCTTATACATTATTATGATAATTGGACTGAACTGCATATTTTGGATATATGAAATATATTATTTTTATGGATATTAGTACATGGATGGTATTCTTAGGAGTGACAGTTGTCCAATGTATCTATCGAATTAAACACACTGACTACTTGGGGCATATGTAATATGTTGTTATCAGAGTTTTCAAATGTGTGTGTGTGTGTGTGGGTGGGTGTGCGGGTGTGCAGGTGTGTGTGTGTGTGTGTGTGTGTGTGTGTGTGTGTGTGTGTGTGTGTGTGTGTGTGTGTGTGTGTGTGTTTTGAAATGTTTCTATGGCGAATGTAATGCCTTTGTTTCATTTAAGTTACCAAAGACCCTAGCCTGTATGGTGGTTTTCACCAGGTCTAAGATCCAAAGAAGAAATTTGTATCAGGTGACATTTTGGTGATGGGTCGCATCATCATAGAATCAATAAACTTTAACTTTTACGCAAAGAAGAACATGTTTTTTAATGTCTAAGCTCGATCAATCGTTGCATGCTAGAGAGTATACAGGAAAGACCGCTGCTTACGACATTCCTGTGACGGCTGACAGAGGCCTTGAACACAATGTGCAAGGAAATTGACACCAGGAGTGTCATCCTCTGCCTTCCTATGCTGAGATTTTGTCCTTTTCTGTTCCCCGGCCATCATACACTCATTTAAAGGGGTTTTAAATTGAGTATTTAACAGAAACGTGTATTTCTAGGGTATGCTGATGTTACAGTGTCAATTCTCACTAATGTACTCTAACAGAGTAGTTGTAGCAGAAATGTTGTGAAATGTTCTGCATGAGTAAACGTTTGGCTTCACTCACCTTTGATTTGGCAAAGGGATGTCATTTGCCGTTTTCCTGTTTTATCGATTTTGGCTCTGGTCCAGTTTGAATACCTAGGGTCCCTCTGGAGAACAACTCGTATGCCTTGTTTCTTTAGGTACAGTGGCTTGTCCACTAACCCGAAGATCCCCCATTCATCGTAGCATTTCCATGCAGGTGCTCTGCCACAGTCGTTGAGACCGACCAAGCGAGCCTCATACTGCGCCCCGTCTGTGTCTGCCCATAGACACTTGGATGAATTTTTATGGTAAAGCTTCATGTCGTCTGTCCACCTCCATTGCTGAGCGGGGCTAGTACTGTCACACACGCCGAGGTAGACAATTTTGCCCTTGTTTAGCCTGGACAAGCACAATCCTTTCGTTGTGTGTGCAATAAGAAAACTCACTGGGTGCAAAAACGAAAACAAACGCTCCCGTTAAGTTACCATCAACCATCAAATCAGACTTACACGTGTTATGTATCAGTTAATAATGGTGATCATGAATTTTCAGTCTTGGTGAGCCCAGAATCATTTTCAAAAGTACTTGAAAACTAGGTGAAACGTATGCCTCAGACCGTTTCCATTACGATTAGATGTTTTGGACTATTTGTGATGTGTCCTGCCAAGTTCAAAAATCTTTACTGATATTGACTACCCTTGTATATAATCATTCCTTATCTTATGAACTTTACTGTCCTTACAAAGCCTGACTGCTGGGTATGAATCAAATAAATTAGTTTTATGATTTTACCTCATAAATATAAATAGACTCACTCAGAATCACTCAAAGTTTACATAAACATAAATATAACTCACGTGTGTCGGAAAAACGCAGCATTACCAGTAGGACGTAAAGCACAGTATCCATTTTGGTTGTAACTGACTCTAGCGCTCACTGGTTCAGATGAGCAAAGTTGAGGCGACAAAAGGAAATGCGCCTTCACAGGAGGAAAAAGTCAGAGAACACCGCTTCCTCCCATTCTGTTGTTTTTGCGGCTTCATAGTGAAGTCCCCCGTAAGATGGGCGCATCTGACTGGACTCGCTCCCCTCTCGGAAATTCCAAAGTCCATCGCAGATGTTCAAGTGTGCAAGTGAACAAACAGATGCATTGTTATGTGTTGATTAGGATCAAGTTCATTGTTATAACATGCTTATTACCTGATGCGGCAGGGCCTGGACCTGCCAGGCATCTTCTTCACCCCATTTATTAAACTCAGTAGTTCAAAAGTCATCACAAAAGTTGAGCATGAGTAATGATAAACACACACACACAGGTAATGGGGCATAGTCCTTTATTCAAGAGTTTCACTCATGGCTCATTAGAGTGACAACCAATGAAGTATGATACTTTCCAGAGTCATATACATGCATGCACAGTAAAAGAAGAACATTGAGGTGCCATCATTAAATACATAAAACAAAGGGTTCTTTACACATGTAGGACATAGTCACACAAAATACCTTTTGTACTGTAGAAACACTTGTGAGACCATCTGAAAACACTTATTAACACCCTTATTAATTGACAAAAATAACAAGACAATAGACTTTAAGGCTTACTTTGTCACGTGCAAATTTGATACAATGCTGTCTGTCTGAGTATGGAATGATACTAAAGTGTAGTGAGAAGTGTATTGAACTGTACTATTACACCAGCTTGGATATCTTATGTTGGTGGGGACAAATCTACATCAGCAGACTTCAAGTAAAGTAATCCCTACTACCAGACCTTTTACAAGACACATTTAGTACACAAACCTGACATGGCAGAAATATTAGCTTTTTTTACCTGGTTTGTAAAGCATTCAAGTGCTCACTGAAGTTGCCATGAGTGACGTCAGGTACTTGTGTGGGCTTTATGCCAGGGCTATAAGAATGCACCAGACAACGCTCAAAAACATGCCATCTTCCATTATATTGACTGAAAATTCTATTGTTTATTCTATAACCACTGACAGAGCATTGTTTGCATTATATGATGCTGAAAAAGAATAAACAGGTTGGGGGGAGGGAGAGAGAGATTGTGAGCTCTTCAGAATCTCCGTGTGTCACCAGAGTCCTTAGCCCTTTCCTGTCATTATCTTCAGGACAAGCCCCCACCACCACCACCACCACCCACCACCACCACCACCCACCACCACCCCCCTCTCTCTCCTCTCTCTTCTCTCCTCTCTCTCTCTCCCTCTCTCTCACTCACTCTCTCTCTCTCTCACTCATTCACTCTATTTCTTTCCCCCTCTCTCTTTATCTCTGTCTATGGAAGAAAGCCTCTCTCTCTCTTGCTCTCTCTCTCTCTCTCTCTCTCTCTCTCTCTCTCTCTCTCTCTCTCTCTCTCTCTCTCTCTCTCGCTCTCCCATCGGCCCTAAGTGCCTTTCCCCTGCGGAACCCCCACCCTGACATCCTGCCCTGAATCAGTGCTGAGATGGCCAGGACGCCCACTCTCTGAAAGCAGGACAGGGTTCCCGCCACGCCTATATCCTCATGCTGACACCTCAACCACCTCCACACCACAGAGAGCCCCTACAGCGCCACACCACACCACACCACACCACACCGCACTGATGGTGGCAACAATGTCTTCTCACTCCAAAAACATCAATCAGTCCAGATGGTTGAAATGTTTTATTTAACACTGGTACCAGTGGTATTGCGCAGAAGCATTAAAAGTGTTAACGATTGATGAAGGGGTTTTAACTGTAATGGAGCTCAAACAGGGCACTGACAATGATATGAGTATTACATGCATGAATTGTTATTTACGCATGGGATTGAAATGGTATGGATTAAGAAGATGGAGATTTGTGGCCTGTAAATTATTTTCCCAAATTAACATATACTGTATATGTTTTATACAACTCAACTGTGGGGGGCAAAAAGCTAGCAGACAACCCAATTAGAAGGTGATCATTAGCCATACTTGCTTTATCACCTCTACATTCCAAGACGTGGTTGATTGATGTGATGATGTAGATGCTATCAATCTACTGTCAATCAAACAGCAACACTGGAATATTCCACTGTGATGGACATCTGGATTTATTCATCTGACGGTAGAGCCATGCTGCCACACTCGTGCAACACTCTGCCACACAGAGTTCACCATTAGTTGAAGAAAAGGTTATCTGGACCTGTTTGAGTTTCCAGCAATCTGTCTTGCATTTCATTCGTTAAGTTTGCGTGCCCTTCCTTCCCTCTCTCAGCCTTCAGACTTATTGGGTAAAGGCAACCCACCAAAGTCTTGCCAAGGTTTTATGCACGACTCTGTCTGCGGGTCGTATTCTTCGCCTGTTCCCCGCAGAATACCCAGTCTCAATCAGGAGGAAGGAAACAGGCAGCTACCCAGAGACAAAGTACTCAGAGAACGCTTAAGCAAACAAGCCTGTTCAAGTAGACAAGACCCATGCACCAGCCTTGACACAAGCACTACCACAAGCACGGCACATTACTATAAGAGTACCTGTTAAAAGAAAACCATTTAATTGCACTGTGTGTAGCTCCCCCCAAACTTCAGTAGCTTTACATTGATTTTATAAATCTTTATAGTGACATAGTAAGTCTTCGGTGAGCATTAACCAAACTTTACCATTTATGGGAAAAAGGTGTTTTCACAAGACAGGATATGACTGAATGGTTCCTAAATTCACAGTTGGAACAATAAAAAAAACTCTAAAAGACATGACTGAATGATTTACAATTAAAAACACAATACAGCAGCTGGTTGGTTTAATACCTGACTCATCTAGAGTACTCACACAAAAGTGCCTCAGATGGATGCCATGTATTCAACTCTACATCAGACCTTCTCTTTCGGAGTGTGGGAGCCGGAGTTTGTGGACTTCCCTTCCATCGGGCCCTAGGGTCGAACTCTTGAGCCTAGAGCCCTCTCCTACGTGCAGAGAAGAGTAAACCAGTCACAACAAGTCTTGTATCCCCTCTGTCAATAGCATTGCTTGCCTTATTCAAATAACTGAGAACAAACCCCCAGGGTGCTAGATGCTATGTGCTACGTGTGAACTCATTTAAAGATCAACGTGAAATTAAGATTACATTGTAAGTCACTTACATCGTGAATGCTGAGGATGAGTCGGAGTCCCTGGTCCACAAACTGGAGCAGAGAGGCAACTCAAGACCCTTCCACGGCTCCTTCAGTGTGGGAGCAAGTGCACCTCAGACGCCCGCCGGTTAGCTGATGTTTTCCCCTGTGGTCCTATTTACACAATCTCCTCCTCCCTAGTACTGCACCTATTGTTCTCCATCTTCCAGATGATGAGGGAGAGACTGTTTGGCAGCCAGTCCCCTGAGGGTAGATCCATTGAATGAAGGGGGCTTGATTGTTGATACTTGCTTCACAAGCTAGGGCGTTCCCTCACACACACACACACACACACACACACACACACACACACACACACACACACACACACACACACACACATACACACACACACACACACACACACACACACACACACAGACCCCCCCCCCCAAACACACACACACACACACACACACACACACACACACACACACAGACCCCCCCCCCCAAACACACACACACACACATTCTCTTGCTTTTCTTTTCTCCCACCCTCTTCTTATCTTATCAACCTATCGGTTTTGTGAGTGCCAGTTATTGTTTGGACCCTCCAGGCATGACTGTTGGTTTTGTGTCATATACATATGCATTACCAACCACTGAAGTACGGTACATACTCAGAGTCATATGCATTACCAACCACTGAAGTATGGTACATACTCAGAGTCATATGATTTACCAACCACTGAAGGACAGTACATACTCAGAGTCATATGATTTACCAACCACTGAAGGACGGTACATACTCAGAGTCATATGCATTACCAACCACTGAAGGACGGTACATACTCAGAGTCATATGCATTACCAACCACTGAAGGACGGTACATACTCAGAGTCATATGATTTACCAACCACTGAAGTATGGTACATACTCAGAGTCATATGCATTACCAACCACTGAAGGACGGTACATACTCAGCTGACTTGGTTGCAAAAGTATGGATCAGAAATATTGTGTTTGAAAAGGTCTTGATGGTCCTTGTTAATCCACTTCCCAATGGAAAGTGTTAAATAACCTAATGGGCATCTTGCAGTAATTGACTGGGAGATCACAGAGATCACATCTTTTACTGTCATGACTAAGGAAGGACAAAAATGCAAGGATTCATAAGTCAAGTCAGTGTTATTACCATAGAAACAGTATGCTGAAGAAAACACAAACATACTGGCATTTATATTATTATTTACATACAGTGAGAGGATCAAATCAGACCCAGACTTTATCTGAGCTGGAAATTCAATACATAGTACAGTATGTTGCCAATAAAAGCAAAAAAAAACACATGGAGGGTGGAACAAATGAGTGTCTTTTAAGTTTTTTTTTAGTCACAAACCGGAAAAGATATTTAATTCTTCATACCATTAATTGGGGACTCCACGCTGCGATCAAACCTCTCACTGTCACATGCAAGTACTCAAACCCAACATCCTATAGCCTAGCATTAAAACACAACAGGGTGCACTACTACCCTCATACCCACACTTAGCATTACTGAACAACAACAACAACAACAACAACAACAACACCAGCAACAACAACAACAACGAAGATGCCTTCAGGATCATTCCCCTAGGGTTGTCAAGTGGGCACATTCCTTCTTCTCTTTCGTTATATTTAGACCACAACACCTCCTGAAGGCTCAACAGTTAAAGAACTCCAATTTTAATATTATAAACATAAAAAATCACCACCCTTCCTAATGTAAGAATGTATGACGTGCCATAAATGGTTGGAAGGCTATTTTTGCGTGAGAATCTGTGCAGAAATCTGTTCACCTTACTCATGCTAGTCCTTGATTTGCGTGTGTGTGTGTGTGTGTGTGTGTGTGTGTGTGTGTGTGTGTGTGCGTGTGTGCGTGTCTGTGTGTGTGTGCGTGTGTGTGTGTGTGTGTGTGTGTGTGTGAGTGTATGTGTGTGTAACCCCTCTTGAAACTGTTCTTCAGCACATTCGTGAGAAGGAAGCTACACCCACCACAGGAAGACATGGCACGTAACCCTCTGTCGGCGAGGCCATGCGCACTCCCCCTGACCAGCACAGAGAAGCAGAGCGAGCGGGAGAAAGGCCACCCGAAAGTGCACAAAGGTTTGAGTGAAATATGGAAAACGTCTGGCTTGCATGCAAATGTACAGCCCTAAATCTCAGCGATTCAAATCATACCTGCATCACTGCAAATGTTGGAGTTCTGTGATGAACTGTACGCCTGGCCTGCTAGACTGCCAAGCCATTTCCAAATGTCTTTGTGGTGTTGCTGTTTTTTTTTACATGTATTGCTCAAGATTGCATGTAAAAGTAAAAGCAACATTCAGAAATGTCTGTTTGAAACATGCTATGTGCATCTGCAACAGATATTTAATGTGGTCCACTGCATTAAGGGGAATGTTTTGTGTGAAGCGCAAAAAAAGACCTCCAATTGGGTGACAGTGGCATGTTATACTGTAAAGAAATTGCAGCAATCTAACTGAGAAAACGTCTTGTTGTAGTACAACCATGGTAATAAAGGAAAGATTTGCACCATTACACAAGTCATTGAACAAAGTGGATTGGATTATTACATACTTATATAATCACAGGCCGAGCCCTCGCCGGGGACGTGCTGTTCCTTGTGGAACCACATTGTTCAGGAGAGAGAGTCCTCCTGGGTCAGTGAAAACCAGGGCCTGATTTCACATGTGTTCACCTTGACCCCTTCCTTCCAGTGTCCTGGACAGACGCAATAAAGCTCTTCCTCCCCTGTCTATCAGCCAGACTGGGTTGCACCCACCAGTGCTGCGGCAGGAAATCTCTTATTCCTCCGCAATTAGTGGCTTCCTCAGCCAATCAGACCTTCTGGCCCGCAGGCCTCGCGCAGGCACCTAAGTGCCCACATCTGATACCTTTGAAGATTAGGGATACAGATGACCGTGCCAAACAGCCCACGAGATGGGGAGGGGAAGGGGGGCAGTGATGGATCCAGTGTTGTAAATCAAAATGTGTCTCTTTTTGGCTCAAATCCCTGATTAAATGTACTGGCTGTTGTGATGACCAGCCTGGTTCATTTGTGATGTGAAATGCTTCTGAACGTGCACTGATGTTAAAAAACCACATTATTAACTTTTGCAAGTCTGAAGATTTCCTGTCCCTCAACTAGCAAAGCAATGTGCCACCTTCAAAAAGCTCATTGGTTGGGCTCACTGATTACATGCATACACTAACTGTACTACAAGTCGCCCTGGATGAAATGTAGATGCAGTAACCGCAGTGAGGGGCTGCCAGGGTCCAAGGGGGGGGGGGGGGGGGGGGGGGGGGGGGGGGGGGGTGTCCTCATTTGCCTGCCCTGAGACTGGAGCTCCTCCAGTAACACTGGTGCTGACTGCTTGTGTCAGAGAGTCGTGAACATCCTGCTCCAGGAACCCAGCTGACACGCAAACCAAGAGCTTTCCCCTCTTTTAATCAGCCAGGCTTCACGCTGCTCTGTGTGTATGTGAGATAGGAGAGGGCTCCTGATAAGGGCCCCAGAAATCAGAAATCTGCATGTGTGAAAAGCTGCCCGAGTGAGCCATTTCAATCAGCACAGTGGAGTGGAATGAGAGTGTACTTCACCCATCACAGCGACACTTAGATGAACTCCTGACCATGCTATATGGAGTGAAAGTACACAGCTGAGGTACGCATACTGTGACTAAAGTATGCTGCAGTCAGAGTTGTAATATCTGAAATGTGCTGTCAAACACAGCAGTACAAATGTACTTACATTATATAAAAATTCATCACTTTCAAAAAAAATGTGTTCTTTCCCAATAACTTCCACTGATTGGATTAAAGTGAAATTTGACATTGGTTCACAGCTTACTGTTTACGGAACCTACATCTTGTGTACAACCCCGTGTCAAAATGTACTAATTGAACTAATCCACAATATGTGTTATATTTATTGTGATCATTCACAGGAATACATTTTCTATGATAGTATGATACAAATCTTTGTACTCATTCAGACGGCACAAATTAATCAGAGCATTTCATGTAATTTGACAAATTCTCAAAGCAGTGGTTTTCAATCTGTGCTTTAACTTTTTTCAAAGTTCTCCTTATGTAATACTGTACCATAAAGTCATTGTGACCATTTATGGGAAAGCAAATGGCCTTATCTGGTGACTATCCTGTCCAGACTCAGAAGTCACACACGATCATAAAGAGCAGGAAACACCACCCAAAGTGTGGGCAGTCACCTCAACTCTGGCCCCAATTACTCACCCAGGTACAGGGCACACCAGTGGCCTGCGATATATAGAAGTCAGTGTAAGGTCTGTGTCTGTCCGTGTCTAATTTCTGTGTTTGTCTCCCTTGTGTGGTCACATGTTTGTTCCCATGTCTAGTCCTCGTGCTTCCTTGTTCCCGCCATGTGCTTTCCCTATGTTTGTTTGTCTATGCCATGTGCCCTCTTGTTGTTGTCCGTGTCTCCACCCCTCACCTGTTCCCAATCTCCCGGGTTGTGTGTATCATTGGTTTCACCTGTGTCCTGTTGGTTCCCCTTGTTTAGTCCACCTGTGTCTTTGTCTGCCCCGCCTTGATTGTTCTCACCTGTCCCTCGTTATCTGTTGCCTGTGTGTGTGTGTGTATATATAGTCCTTGTTTTCTTGTTCCTCGTGGTGTCGTCGTAAAGTATGTTTCATGGTATGTTCCTTGTCTTTCCACTGATCCTCGTGTTCCTAGCGTTTAGCGCTTATCGCCTTGTTCAAGTGATTACTCGTGCTTCTGACCTCTGCCTGCCCTACAACTATTCTCCTGCCTATTCCCTGTTTGGATTTGTTTGCCTACTTTTGGACTGCTTACCTGTGTACCGAACCCTGCTAGTAAAACGTTTATTCTTCTGAATCTACCCCTGTGCTGAGTCGTGCAATTGAGTCCTTCACAACACCCACCAGTCGTAACAGTACGACGACACCAAGGATGGACTCAGCCGACTCAGACTCAGTGCTCAGATGCAGTTTGAGCAAACAAGCCTCCTCTCTCTGCCTCGTGACAAGGGAAATAGAGGAGCAAGGGAGAAGTTCCCTGAAGTTCCTGAACCTGCTGTTGGGACAATTCGAGCAGCTCCTGGATCGTTGGGATTCCCTCGCTGCACCTCCCTCTCCAGCTCCGGTTCCATGCCGCCTGGATTCCGGCTCCAGGGTTTCAGCTTCACTCACCAATACTGCTCTGGCTTCAGCTCCGACTCCACGTCTCCTGCCTCCGGCCTTCAGGACAGCCGCAGCCGCCCTAGGAAGAGCTTCTGACGCTGTCAACCTTGAAGCAGCCTCTACCAATGCCACCATCAGAGCGGTCTCTGACGCCGTCAACGCAGCCTTTGGAGCTTCCACCCTTGAAGCAATCTCCGCCGCCCTCGAAGCTGCCTTTGCAGCATTGGAAAGATTTTCTGTCACACCCAAAGAAGCCTCTGGCGCTGCCTTGCTCGATGCAGCTTCTGCTGCCATCGATGCAGCCTCTGCCACCCTCGAAGCAGCCTCTGATGCTGCCGCCTCCGAGGTCGTCTCTGCTGCCCCAGAGGTAGCCTCCATCGCTACCACTCCCAAAGCAGCCTCTGCCTCCCCAGAAGCAGCCTCTGACGCTGCCGCCCCTGAAGTAGCCTCCGTTGCTACCGCCCCAGAAGCAGCCTCTGACGCTGCCGCCTCCAAGGTCGTCTCTGCTGCCCCAGATGTAGCCTCCGTCGCTACCACTCCCAAAGCAGCCTCTGCCTCTCCCGAAGCAGCTTCTGATGCTGCCACCCCCGAAGCAGCCTCTGACGCTGCCGCCCCCGACGTAGCCTCTGTCGCTACCACCCCAGAAGCAGCCTCTGATGCCACTGACGTAGCCTCCGTCGCTACCGCTCCCGAAGCACCCACTGCTGCCCCCGACGTAGTCTCTGTTGCTAGCAACCCCGAAGCAGCCTCTGTCGCTGCTGTCCCTGAAGCAGCCTCTGATGCCACTGACGTAGCCTCCGTCGCTACCGCTCCCGAAGCACCCACTGCTGCCCCCGACGTAGTCTCTGTTGCTAGCAACCCCGAAGCAGCCTCTGTCGCTGCTGTCCCTGAAGCAGCCTCTGATGCCACTGACGTAGCCTCCGTCGCTACCGCTCCCGAAGCACCCACTGCTGCCCCCGACGTAGCCTCTGTTGCTAGCAACCCCGAAGCAGCCTCTGTCGCTGCTGTCCCTGAAGCAGTCTCTGAAGAAATTGCTGATGGTGACGCCACTGAGGCCTACGCCACAGCAGAACCAGCCGCCGCAGATCAAGCCGCCGCTCTCCCTGCAGACCGAGCCGTCGCTCACCCTGCAGACCCGGCCGTCGCTGACCCTGCAGACCCGGCCGTCGCTGACCCTGCAGAACCAGCCGCCGCAGATCAAGCCGCCGCTCTCCCTGCAGACCGAGCCGTCGCTCACCCTGCAGACCCGGCCGTCGCTGATCCTGCAGACCCGGCCGTCGCTGACCCTGCAGACCCAGCCGTCGCTGACCCAGCAGACCCAGCCGACGCTCACCCAGCTTGTGTGTACCCTACAGCCACCGCTGCCGACCCGGACCCCGCAGCCACCGCTGCCGACCCGGACCCCGCAGCCACCGCTGCCGACCCACACCCCGCAGCTGACCCGGACCCTGCTGCCACAGCTGCCAACCAAGATCCTCCAGCATCCGTTTCCGATGCAGGCCCAGCAGCACCCTCTGCCGAGACCGGTCCAGCAGCACCTTCTGATGGCGTCGCTGCTGAGGGCTCTGCTGTTCCAAGCGCCCCTGGCCGGAGTGCCCCTGTCCCGAGCGCCCCTGGCCGGAGCGCCCCTGTCCCGAGCGCCCCAGGCGCCCCTGTCCCGAGCGCCCCAGGCGCCCCTGTCCCGAGCGTCCCAGGCTCCCCTGTCCCGAGCGTCCCAGGCTCCCCTGTCCCGAGCGTCCCAGGCTCCCCTGTCCCGAGCGTCTCAGGCGCCCCGGTCCCGAGCGTCCCAGGCTCCCCTGTCCCGAGCGTCTCCGGCGTTCCTGTCCAAGGTGTCCTTGCGCCGGTTCCAGGCGTCCATGCGCCGGCCCCAGGCGCTCCGGACCCTGTCTCCAGTGTTCCTGGGTTCCCTGTCCCAGCTGCAGCAGACCCAGGGTTCGGTGCCGCCAGCCCTAATGATCCAGCGAGTCCAGGTGCCACGTCTACCCCAGCCACTGGCCCTGCAACCCCAAACACCAATCGATATCGCTGGCATCTATTTGTTGTTAGGGTTGTTGTTGTGTTTATTGTTGGTCTGTTTGGCCGGTCGCCAAAGACTCTGCCCCTGTTTGGCCACCCACCCGGCCGGTCGCCAAAGACTCTGCCCCTGTTTGGCCACCCACCCGGCCGGTCGCCAAAGACTCTGCCCCTGTTTGGCCATCCACCCGGTCGGTCGTCAAAGACTCTACCTCTGTTTGGCCATCCACCCGGTCGGCCGCCAAAGACTCTGCCCCTGTTTGGCCACCCACACGGCCAGCCACCAGACATTCTGCCCTTGCTTGGCCGTCCACCCGGTCAGCCACCAGACCCTTCTTTCCACCCTTCTGTCTGGCCCGGCCTACCCGCCTGCCTTGCTCTGGACCCCCTCCACCCACCCTAGGTGGATTTGATCTGTTTGTGTGTTTTTGGGCTGTCTGGTCCGGTCTGCCCGCCTGCCTTGCTCTGGACCCCCTCCACCCACCCTAGGTGGATTTGATCTGTTTGTGTGTTTTTGGGCTGTCTGGTCCGGTCTGCCCGCCTGCCTTGCTCTGGACCCCCTCCACCCACCCTAGGTGGATTTGATCTGTTTGTGTTTTGGGCCGTCTGGAATCCGGCCCTTAGAGGGGGGGTACTGTAAGGTCTGTGTCTGTCCGTGTCTAATTTCTGTGTTTGTCTCCCTTGTGTGGTCACATGTTTGTTCCCATGTCTAGTCCTCGTGCTTCCTTGTTCCCGCCATGTGCTTTCCCTATGTTTGTTTGTCTATGCCATGTGCCCTCTTGTTGTTGTCCGTGTCTCCACCCCTCACCTGTTCCCAATCTCCCGGGTTGTGTGTATCATTGGTTTCACCTGTGTCCTGTTGGTTCCCCTTGTTTAGTCCACCTGTGTCTTTGTCTGCCCCGCCTTGATTGTTCTCACCTGTCCCTCGTTATCTGTTGCCTGTGTGTGTGTGTGTATATATAGTCCTTGTTTTCTTGTTCCTCGTGGTGTCGTCGTAAAGTATGTTTCATGGTATGTTCCTTGTCTTTCCACTGATCCTCGTGTTCCTAGCGTTTAGCGCTTATCGCCTTGTTCAAGTGATTACTCGTGCTTCTGACCTCTGCCTGCCCTACAACTATTCTCCTGCCTATTCCCTGTTTGGATTTGTTTGCCTACTTTTGGACTGCTTACCTGTGTACCGAACCCTGCTAGTAAAACGTTTATTCTTCTGAATCTACCCCTGTGCTGAGTCGTGCAATTGAGTCCTTCACAACACCCACCAGTCGTAACAGTCAGCCCATGTCTGATGTTTTGATGTAGGGCAGTGTGGATACAGTAGTCTACTGCTCTCATGATAAAGACTGTGGTGGTAGATAGAGGTCACTCCTCTGGCAGTAAATCCATAGCTTGAGGTGTGACTATAAGCTCTGACATACTAATGCTGAGTGATGGTCAAAACCTATTTTTTGTGATAATCAAGTTTTGTTTTTACAATTCTTTATGAAATATTACACTATGTTTTGTTATATATCATTTTTCTCTAATGTGTTTTGAAGACCTATGAAGAGCTATGCAGAGTTTCCATCTGTACCTCTGTCCAGAGCAGCATCGGGGTGAAATGTTGTGTAGAGATATGAAAACTATACTATGAAGATGTTCAGACAAAACATACATGGACATGAAACATACATGTTCTACAATATTGTTCTCCATATAGTATACTAGGTATGTAATATTGTATAAAATTAGTATAATTCTAGTGTAAATCTGACCACATTCCGTTTTGTTTCGACATTTTTCTCAAATTATTGTAACAAATTGAAAGATGCAAACTTTTGCTTATCCGACTCTGAAGCGACTCGAAAATGGTTCAGTTTCAGTGTGTGCTACGTAGCAACCACTAGATGGCAGCAAGACATAGTCTGCTTCTTAACCTTCACATTTTAGTTTGCATTTCCATGGCACATTTCAAATTTACATTTAAATAGTATGCTATGTGTGTTTATTGAACTGTGTCTGATACATATCTCTTAATCTCTTGTATCTCTTAAGAAATTGAATTCGGGGAGATAGTATGGATTCTGTGCGTGTGTGAAAAATATTTCACATAGTTAATGTAAATATATATAGCCTTTTGTCCTTAAAAGAAAAGCAATGAAACTCCATGTGACAATGCAGTGTGTGTGTGCCTACAAACGTTTAGGAGTGAAGTGAGAAAAATAATAAGAGATAAAGTCTATCTGTTCATAGACTACTTTTTCCAGTTGACCAGGGCTCGTATTCACAATCTTAAGGCTAAAAGTAGCTGGGCGTGTCAGTCCTAACTTTGGGACTCCTCATTATAGGCTAAATAACAAAGCTCCTTATCGTTATAACTTACACCCATGTCTGAGGGAACGAAGGAGTCAAGAGAACTCATAGCCTAAACTCGCTAAGACCAACTCCCATACTAACGGAAAATGACAGTTTCTATCATTCGATGTTAAAATGTGTTGGAATGCAGAACTGGCCTACCGTCTCAACCACGGGGGAATAATTGGTAAGGGATGCACACAGGACACACGCAGTGTACATAGGAGGTAGCTTCATTTTACACTCAAACGTTTCATCCAATTCAATCTCGGCACTTAGTGGGTTGTTTCGGTTTGTTGGCGTTATTGCATCCCTTACCAGCTCTATAGGCTAATTATTCCATCGCGATGTATATAGTTTTACTTGTTTTGCTGATATATCGTCAACAGTAATTCTGCCTCTACATTCCAAAACATTGTAATGTGGGATGATAGAAACTGCAATTTTCCGTTCGTTTGGTGTTGACTTGTGAGTTAGGAGTCCTCGACTACTTCTTAGTTCTCCCAGACTTGGAAGCTACTTCAAGCCATAAGATGCTTTGTGAATAGACCTACAGCCCCAAGAACCCAACAAAAAAAAACCGTAAGATCACATTTGAAAAGTGTGGTCACTGTTAACTTTGCACCACAGGACAAACATCAACATCAAAATGTATTTTGATACAAAATACAAAATACCCCTCAAATAAATGTATTAAAATAAAATACAAAATACTGGTGCCAGAAAATGTAACAAAATACAATACATGTATTTTGTATTTAAAATATAGGAAATATTTTTTCTGGATTTTCCGTTTTCTCACAGTTTGGTATAGCAGAGCATTCAGGTTTGGGCTATATAATGTACACAAAGCTCTGGTGAACCCCACAAAAAGGAAGAACAGTCACAGAATGTCAGTGTAACTAAGCAAAGCTATCAAAAGACAACAACTTGATTGATTATGTATATATATATTTTTGCAGGCAGCAGCTGTGTGACTCACGTTTTCACAAAACATGGCTCTCAATGCAATCCCTATGGCTTCCGGGAGGGCTCGCCCCACCGTGCTTTCGTCATACGTAATTGCGTATAAGGACGTCATACGTCTTTGATCAAGTCACAGGCCGTGTCTATTACCGCGCACTTGCACACTTCAAACACTGACTTTCAGTGCTTAGGGCATTCACACTGACAGAACCAGCAGAATTCAGAGCACTGAAAGTACCCTGATGGCGCACTGCAAACGGTCAAAAAATGCAGTGTGAAACAATGGACACTACTCGCCCTAAACGGGCGCCATCTTGGCTACTTAGCGGAAGAGGAGGAGCCCTTTAGGCAGCTTTTCAGTTTGGAAAGTTGGCTGACTGACGCTTCGCAAATCACTTCAACCATTATTGCTGGTTACAATAACGGTGTTATCTAGTACAGTGTCTATTTCTCGGTAACTTTTGAAAAATCTAAGCGAGAAAACGCTTGAATGTACATTTACATACAAAACACGGCTGTCAGCGGAGTTTGGTCTGCCATCTTTGTTTAAAATTTCCAGTTGGCCGGAGGAAGCTGGCGCACAGATTTATGGGTAAAAGGCTCGCACATTAGCGTCAGTCAGTGTTCCATTTGAGACAACACTAATCAGCGAGGGAACGCACTACAGATGTAAGTGCTTATGGTGCACTACGCATTGTATTGCAGTGTACTTCGTAAAGTGCGCGGTAATAAACACGGCCACATTCTGTCAAGATGGCTAACATTCAGTGCAACAACTCGATTCGCTCTTTGAAAGAACCTCCTTTAAGACGGCATATTAATGAAGATAAATTGACAAGGATCAAGACAGCTATCTAAGTTTTCGAACACAGCCCTGTTTTCTGAAAAAAATGGATTTATGGAGTCAATGAGAGATATCTGGGGCGATTTCCATTTTGCCCCAAAAGGGGGGGGGGGGGGGGGGGGGGCATTTGAAGCACCACTTTTGCCTGACTGTTGCCTGATTCGACAATGACATTCAGAGGCATATCAGACGGTCTAGTGGTAGAATCCGACAGAAAAAAAAATCTCCTTCTGCCTGAGCACTGGAGAAAGTATTTTGAGTATTTTAAATACAAAATGACTCCACTCTAAAGTATTTTGTTATAAATTACGTTAGATTTTTTATCGGCCCTATCAAATACAAATTACAAAATACTCAAAGTGAATTAAATACGTATTTCAAATACAAGTAATTGAAATACTGCCCAGCTCTGAGGACAAATCACTCCTAAAAGTAAGCTTCGATCTTCTAATTACTTTATTTAAATGAAACACAAATCGTTCATTCAAACTCCTCTTTAGGAAATATATCTTTGGCTTAATATCAACTTATTATCTAACTTTCACCTTTATGCAATCCCTGACCTTGAAAGCTTTAAGTGCTATCCAAGGTCCTGAAAACAATATTTGTCATATTCTTTGTAGACAAGGTGATGGACCCTTGTGTTTTTGTATACCAAAGAAGTTAGGATCGGGGTGTCTTATTGACCACTTCATCTGTGAAGATTTTAATAGTCCCTCTCCCTGTCTACTAACTGCTTTAGGGATGCAGCGTGTCCCCAAACGCTCGAAGTTTAATTTGCAGTTAGCTATAGTTGTCAGCCTTCAGATGGCAGTAAAGTACAACCTATTCCGCTATTTGGCCTCACTTTATAAATGTAACATTTTCATTAATGTCATCTCTTACATTTGAAGGTTGTATTTCAATAATTCACTGTCAAATATTACTTGTAAGGCATATGACGGATTTACAATAAACACAGTAAAAGAATCATTATGTGGTTACGAAATGATTGCTCATTTATTTAGAGTGTGGTTTGCAAACATGTCTTTACGCATGAGAACGCAATGCCTTTGCATACCACTGGGTCAATAGTCCTTCTCTCCCTCTGCATCCTCTTCTTCATATTACTGGGGTGGTCTTGAATGACAGCGTGTGACGTCAGAAGGTGCACAACTTGGGGACATAAGAATACCTTCAGCCAAGTGGACAGCACGCGTTTAGTAGCACTGAAAGTGGTCTGCATTTGCCCGTGATGAAGAACCGAAACATTACCTGTTTGGAAACTATGGAAATTGTAGTTGTCTGCGTCATTCTGCTGATGGTTACACTGGAAGTCACTGAATGTAGTGGAAATGGGATGAAAATCCGAGGTAGTGCCTGTCCTTTGCGTTGTAACTGCGAGAGCGACGACATACTCCAGCGAGTAGATTGCGCCTACCTCGGGCTCACGGTTCTGCCCGCCAACCTGAGCGTGTTTACCTCATTCCTGTGAGTATACTTCAGTTCATGTGTCAGTACTGTCCTGAATGTCAGGAAATCCAAAAGCTTCAAACAACATGCATTTCTTTAATATAAATAATGTGTTTGCAATTTTTTTTTATGTGCACGCAATGAATCACTAAGTATTCTCAGTCGTTTCCTAACTGAAATACCACGTAAAATAAAACATAAAAAGAGGTGTTGGGGATGTAAACTAAATATAAGGCAGCTTGTACTATTGTAGACAGCATTGTTTTTGTTTCTGTTCATAGAACACATCACATCAGATCCTAAATGATAGCGTAATTTAAAAAATAACAAAACAGTGCTTGTCAGTACAAAGGTTTTTAAAGACCTTTATGATTAGGCCGTGAGTTGTGTTTATCTTGTACCCAAGGATGTAGCTTACTCGGAATACCTGTTTCTCTTTGCGGCAAGGATAGGAAATGAGAAAAGACCGTACACGTTTTTTGCTGGTGTAATTTCCTACTGAGACAGAATTCCTAATATTTTACATGGTTTCAGGGACAATGCAGACGGGTGATGCACAATATATATATATATATATATATATATATATATATATACATATATATATATATAGAGAGAGAGAGAGAAAGAGAGAGAGAGAGAGAGAGAGAGAGAGAGAGAGAGAGAGAGAATGTGTTTTTGTCTGGAAATGCATGTGTGCTAGTGACAGAAAGAAAGAAAGAAAGAAAGAAAGAATATATGGGGCGAGGAAACACGTTTCAAAGCTGCTTTCTGCAAGCACAACCTTTTTCAGACATGAGGTACTCTGAGTCGAGTTTGATAGTCTGTCTAACTTCAAGACCAAGCAGGTCTATTAATCATAGATCTAACATTTATCAGCTTCAGGTTGTCAGGTTTTGGACTGTTAAGTGTTCCTCTTATCAAACAGCACTAAGCCAAGGTCACTTGGGAGGGACTGACTTTTGTGACTATCAGCACACAGCATCAGGCACTCTTTAGACTTGCATGTTTTGATTACAGGTTCTCACTTGCTGCCGCACACCTGGCCTGGGGTGCCATCACCCGGAGAAAGGCAGGATTGTTTGTGTTTACAGCGTCCTTTTTGTCCACTCTCATAAACACTGTAGTTCACCTGCCAAACCTGACGCCTTATCTGCCCGGCACATCCGAACCAGAGACTTCCTATTTAATGACTTTGTGAACAGTAGTGATCACCATAACACAGTTATCAGATCTAAGGTATGCTAAGGTAT